>NW_024120227.1:0-8629 GCF_003073215.2 Triticum urartu
CCCCCCACCCCGCCGCTCAGCCCCGGCACGCCGCACCTACCGGACCTCCGCCGGCGACCGCATCCTCTAGCTCGGCTGCACGTGACCGGGATCCCCCATCTCCCACGAAACCTCGCTGGTGCACGCCACCTCCCTCCTCCTAAGGTGCTCCCCGTCCGATCCACTCCACTGGTGTCCACGCCCCGACGCCGCCGGCAAGAGCCACCACTCCATGTGCTCCTCTCTCATCCAAGTTCATGCAACCCTGATTCTCTTTGTGTTCTATTGCAGGTTGGGAGCGGTGTGAACTTTGAACGGATCAGTGGTTGGACCATCAGCAGTTAACTGCACCAACCACCTCACACGCGTTCGTCTTCGTCGACGGCGGTCAGCAGATCCAACGCAAATCGATTCAGTACCGTCTGTGCATGGCTCGGCTCCTGCGCTCTGCTGCCGCCATGGGAACCAGTGCACCTCCCGTCCTCTGCTTTTTTCCGTGTGCAACTGTCTGTCTCGTGTCGCTGCTTGCACCTGCTACTGCTGGGAATACACTGTCCCGCGACGCCCTGTACTCAAGCTGTACCCATGCTCTCTTTGGCTCACGAACCATCCCTATGGCTGGGAAGCTTCTGTCAGACCGGCCACCATGCATCAAACTGAACTGCTGAGTTCATTCCCCCAAAGTCCTGCAGAGCTTATAGTAAAGAGGCGTACCCCGATCTCCTCTGCTACTTAACAATATGGTGTGCTTTCTGATGGAACGGACTAGCGGTAAACTAGGCAAAAAATCTCATGTTTATGTGGAGACAATTAGTAGCCTTAATCATCATATGTTTTTTTTGAGACAACCTCGCGAAGCTTTTTATTATGTCGTCACAATGTTTACAGGGACGAAAGAAAGGTCACCCGGATTGCCTAACCACACACGGCGGCCAATCCTAAGTGAAAAAGCATGCTTCGCTAAGTTGTGAGCCTCGAAATTCGAGCTCCTAAATTCGTGATTGAAAGAACACAAAGTAAAAGTTTTAGAGTGGTCTATAATCTCACGAATAACAGCACCATAAGTAGCTGCGCTGCCCTTGTTGATATCCTCGATAACCACCTTGCAATCGGAAGATACAAAAATCCTGCGCTCATAAAAATCTTCAGCCAATGCTAGCGACTCCCGGACTGTAATTGCCTCCAGAGTTGTAGGGTCCTCAATTCCCGCTAGAGTAAAAATGGATGCACCCAAAAAACAAGCCCTGATGATCCCTGCAAACTGCTGCAACTGCTCCTGCAGCATGTCTTCTGTTAATCGCCGCATCTACATTGATCTTAACCATGTTCTCTGGAGGGGGGATCCAGTGATTCGGTCGGGTATGCACCTCCCGTGGTTCACTTGTTGGCTTCTGTAGCACCTGAAGATCGCTTATAAAGGAGTTTACAAAAGCATTTGTGGCAAAAGGAGTCTGATGTATATCCTCGTGAATCACTTTCCTTCTAGTGTACCAAATTGCCCAAAGTGTAATGCCCATCCTTGTAAATTCCTCATGAGATAGAAGATTTTGCATGTTGAACAACCAGCTTCTAGCACTTGTGTTTGCATCCCTGCTCATCTGCTCCACTATGGAATCCGGCGCCAATGCCCATACTAACCGCGCCATGGAACACTCGAGCAGCCCGTGTCGCCAAGAGTCCGCCGAGCCGCACAACCAGCACGTCGACGTAGTGGCCATATTGCGGTGGTGGAGGAGATCGCTAGTAGGGATTGATTCCCTAGCCAGGCGCCAGAGAAAGACACGGATCTTGTTTGGTACTTGCGTGCGCCACAGCATGGTCCATCCGTTGCTCTCATCGACGCTGGATGGTCCTCTCGTCTGATATAACCAATCCTCTCTGGTGAGCTTAGTTTTCAGAATCATTCTGTATGCAGAGCGCACAGAGACATTGCCCCGAATCTCCTTGCTCCAGGCCCAAAAATCATCAACATGTCTCGTACACAGCGGTATTTTAAGTATTGCCTCTGTTGGGGAACGTAGCATAAATTCAAAATTTTCCTACGTGTCACCAAGATCAATCTATGGAGTCATCTAGCAACGAGGGAGGATTGGATCTACATACCCTTGTAGATCGCGTGCGGAAGCGTTCAAGAGAACGGGGTTGATGGAGTCATACTCGTCGTGATCCAAATCACCGAGTGGAAGAAGAAGACGATGACTTCACTAAGGGTTTACTTCACCGGATACTCCACTTTTTTGGGATATATTAGTAATGTCCTTATAGAGGTATGATATACGTGTGTGCGTTTATAGGAACGAGTATTGCGAGCATCTCCGACTGTGCTGTGTTATTGAAAAAGTCAAAACGTCACAATGTGTTTTTTTTGAGACAACCTCGCGAAGCTTTTTATTATGCCATCAAAATGTTTACAGGGATGAAAGAAAGGTCACCCGGATTGCCTAACCACACACGGTGGCCAATCCCAAGTGAAAAAGCATGCTTCGCTAAGTTGTGAGCCTCGAAATTCGAGCTCCTAAATTCGTGATTGAAAGAACACAAAGTAAAAGTTTTAGAGTGGTCTATAATCTCACGAATAACAGCACCATAAGTAGCTGCGCTGCCCTTGTTGATATCCTCGATAACCACCTTGCAATCGGAAGATACAAAAATCCTGCGCTCATAAAGATCTTCAGCCAATGCTAGCGACTCCCGGACTGCAATTGCCTCCAGAGTTGTAGGGTCCTCAATTCCCGTAAGAGTAAAAACGGATGCACCCAAAAACAAGCCCTGATGATCCCTGCAAACTGCTGCAACTGCTCCTGCAGCATGTCTTCTGTTAATCGCCGCATCTACATTGATCTTAACCATGTTCTCTGGAGGGGGGATCCAGTGATTCAGTCGGGTCTGCACCTCTCATGGTTCACTTGTTGGCTTCTGTAGCACCTGAAGATCGCTTATAAAAGAGTTTACAAAAGCATTTGTGGCAAAAGGAGTCTGATGTATATCCTCGTGAATCACTTTCCTTCTAGCGTACCAAATTGCCCAAAGTGTAATGCCCATCCTTGTAAATTCCTCATGAGATAGAAGATTTTACATGTTGAACAACCAGCTTCTAGCACTTGTGTTTGCATCCCTGCTCATCTGCTCCACTATGGAATCCGGCGCCAATGCCCATACTGACCGCGCCATGGAACACTCGAGCAGCCCGTGTCGCCAAGAGTCCGCCGAGCCGCACAACCGGCACGTCGACGTAGTGGCCATATTGCGGTGGTGAAGGAGATCACTAGTAGGGATTGATTCCCTGGCCAGGCGCCAGAGAAAGACACGGATCTTGTTTGGTACTTGCGTGCTCCACAGCATGGTCCATCCGTTGCTCTCATCGACGCTGGATGGTCCTCCCGTCTGATATAACCAATCCTCTCTGGTGAGCTTAGTTTTCAGAATCATTCTGTATGCAGAGCGCACAGAGAAATTGCCCCGAATTTCCTTGCTCCAGGCCCAAAAATCATCAACATGTCTCGTACACAGCGGTATTTTAAGTATTGCCTCTGCATCTATGGGTATGAAAACAGACCGGACCAGCTCCTCCTTCCACGATGAGGTAGTGTGCTCAATCAGCTCGTGCACATACGTTGGCGGATCGGCTACCAGAGATGTCATAGGCCGCATTATATCCCCTCTGGGGATCCAGTTGTGTTCCCATATGAGAGTATCTTCTCCAGTCCCAATCCTACGTATGACACCTTGCTTCATTATATCTCTACCGTCCAGTATCGCACACCATATTTGAGATGGATGTGAACCCAACTCAGCATGTAGAATATCACAGTGAGGAAAATATGCAGCCTTAAGTATGAGCGAGCTGAGAGTATTGGGAGTTTGAAGAAGCCTCCATGCCTGTCTCGCTAGCAACGCGAGGTTAAAAAGCTCGAGGTCGCAGAAGCCCAATCCTCCCATGTGTTTAGGCCTTGTCATAATATCCCATGCCACCCAGGATGGCTTGAGTTTACCTTGTTTACTGCCCCACCAGAACTGCCTAATTATCGAAGTGACATTCTCACACAGGCCCCGGGGATGCCATTGAGTAGACAGGAATTGCTTGAGCAACTGATTTCATAAGAATCTCCTTCCCCGCTGCTGAAAGAAGCTTCTCCATCCACCCTTTAATCTTCTCCCACACACGGTCACGCAAATATTTGAAGGTACCATTCTTTGAGTGTCCCACATCCGTTGGCATACCCAAATATTTACCACTCAATGATTCCTTATGGACTCCCACCGCTTGTTTAACATTATCACGCACCACCTGCGGGCAACCTCGACTGAAGAAAATAGATGATTTCTCATTGTTCACCCTCTGACCCGATGCTCCACAGTAAGCATTCAGCAGGTTTGATACCGCATGTGCCCCCTCTGCACTTGCCTTGAAAAACAGCAGGCTGTCATCTGCAAACAAAAGGTGGTTAATAGCCGGAGCTGTGGGTGCCACCTTGATTCCGCCAAGTACTGATGACTGAGAACTGGATTTTAAAAGGCACGAAAGGCCCTCTGCTGCAATCAAAAACAAGTAAGGGGAGATGGGATCTCCCTATCGAATACCTCTCGAAGGTTTAAACTGATCTAGCTTCTCACCATTAAAAAGAACTGAGAAGGATACCGAAGTCACCATGTTCATTACTATGTTCACCCAAGACTGAGCAAATCCTAACTTGGTCATGATAGCCTTCAAATATTGCCACTCCACCCGATCATAGGCCTTCATCATGTCAAGTTTGAGAGCACATGAACTATTTGATTTTGCTCTAGACCTTTTCATGAAATGCAAGCACTCATAGGCACATATGATGTTATCAGTTATGAGTCTCCCTGGGACAAAGGCTGATTGCTCCTCAGAGATGATGTCCGAAAGAATCTGCTTGAGCCTGTTTGCAACCACCTTCGAAGCAATCTTGTATAGCACATTGCATAAACTGATAGGTCTAAACTGAGGGAGTAGTGTTGGATTCATTACCTTTGGTATTAGAACCAAAACAGTATCATTTATGCTATCAGCACTCTCCTCCCCTCTTACAATTCTGAGGACGGCTCTAGTGACCTCCTCCCCGCATAAAGACCAATGTCTTTGGTAGAAATGTGCTGGGAAACCATCAGGACCCGGCGCCTTTGTTGGTGCCATCTGAAACAGGGTTGTTTTCACCTCGTCGCTGGTATATGGTGCGCATAAAATATCATTCATCCCTGATGTTACCTTCTGCGGTACATGCATCAACACCTCGTCCATGCCCGTCACTCCTTCCGATGTGTACAAGTTCTGGTAAAACTCATTGACCATCTCCCTTAGGTCTCCAGGATCATCAATAAGCACGCCAAGTGAGTTAGCCAGCGCCTTAATCATATTATTCTTTCTCCGGATGCTTGCTCTCAAATGGAAAAAATTTGTGTTTTTATCCCCCGCGGCCAGCCACTCTATCCTGGATCTTTGACGCCACATCAACTCCTCCCGATGGTAGAGCTCCACCAACTTATCATTGATCTTGATCTCCGCATGTGACGGTCCAGTCCTCCCCGGATTCCCTCTCAAGCGCTCAAGTTCAGCTTTAAGAGATTTTATCTCCATCGGACGCTGACGAAAGTGTCATTGTTCCACCTAGATAGGTCTTTAGCAAGATCAGACATCTTCCTCCTAATCTCCTCAACTGTATGGCCCGGGTGTTTTGAGTTCCACCTCTCCAGAATGGTGTCCCTCCACTGCTCGTGGGTCTCCCACATGGTCTTGTACCTGAAAAACGTTTACATGTAGGCCTCTGATGCTCATTAATCTCCAGTAGAATAGGACAATGGTCCGAAGTTGCAGCAGTGAGGTGTGATAGGCTTGCAAGAGGGAATTGAGCGCTCCACTCAGCCGATCCAAGAGCCCTATCCAGCCTCACACGGGTAAAAGTTCCTCCAGCGACCTTCTTCTCGAAATTCCAAAGCGTCCCTTATAGCCCAAGTCCATCAACATGCAAACATCAACAGTGTCTCGAAAAGCCTGAATTTGGGCATTGCTGCGCTGTCCAATACCCACATGTTCGTCCGGACGTAGAACCTCGTTGAAATCACCAATACAGAGCCAAGGGAGTGCACTCAAAGTACTTATATTTTTTAACACTGTCCAAGTTTGGTGTCGGAGATGCGTTTGTGCCTCTCCATATACACAAGTAAGCCTCCATGGATCCTTGCCAGGATCAACAACCGAGCAATCAATACGATAACACGAGTAACCCAAAATATCAAATTTTATTGGATTGTTCCAGAAAACTCCAATTCCTCCACTCCTCCCTTGACTATCTATAGCATAACAATTATCATAACCCAATGTTCCAGCAAGAGCTTCTACCCTACCTCTCTCTACTTGAGTTTCTACGATACAGAGGATAGGGGGGGAAAACTTCTTCGCCAGATCGCGAAGCTCATTAACTGTCGCGGCATTGCCCACGCCACGACAGTTCCAGCATAAGGTATTCATTGCCCCCGGCGTTCCTCCGAGGTGGAGGACGCCGATTTTGGATCTAGGGTTGTAACAATCTTTGTAACCTTCTCTGTTGACATCTTGGTCCGCTTCGGCTCTTGCTTTGATCTTGGACTGACTGGAGGGGGTGGGGGCGCCGGTAGCATCAGCGGGGTCTTCCCTGCTAAAATATTGGCGTCTGCAGGTGCCACCTGCGCTGGAGGGTTTGCCACCAACAGCTTTGCCTTCATACCATCTTGGGTACGCTTTCGGTTCTCATCGGCCTCTTTCATCACTGTGTCATGCTCATCTTCTGCTTCAGAGTAGAACTCTGTTGTTGCTCCTCTCCCAACAGTTTGTCCCGCCCTTCCTGCACCTCTTCCACGACCTCCACGAACACCTCTTCCCCCATTGGGATTCTTCCCCGGTCCCGGTCCAGCACCTCTGAACCACCCCGCACGCAGTTCTTTAAACACTAAAGCAGATTTGGCATGGATGCTGTCGCCGTGCTCTTTGTACTGATGTCCCAAGTGGCCGCATACCGCGCACCAGTCCGGTAACCTCTCATATTTACCCTTGAAGCCCTGCCGCTTCCCCTCATGAACCAGACTGACAGCATTCTTAAGAGGCTTGTGTACATCAATGCGGATTCTCACTCTGTAGAAATTACCCTCGAAATCTTGTGACTTAGGTTCAGCATATATATATTCTCCCACCTTCCTTGCAAGGGGTTTGATGAGAGGGTAGAAGCCATCAGGTAGATCATGTATCTGCAGCCATATCTCCAGGGAATCAAGCTTGACCAGCGACGGCTTTGTGAACCCATCATATTCAGCAAGAATCACCGCATTGCCTTTGTAGTTCCAGGGCCCCTCATCCATAGCTCTCTCCCAGTCGCCTAAGCAAGCAAATTGCAGAGTGTAGAGGTTCTCCTTGAGGGGTCAAAACTGCACTGGTTGGGCGAGATCCCATGCTGCCCTCATTGTCTTGAAGAAACCATATTGACTGTATTTCTTTTCCGTATGGACTCGCGCTATGGCCATCCATCGAGTTGTCGTCGGCGGCAGCGGATCTTCCTTCTCCACCACCACATCATCCATGTCCTCCTCTTGGAGTCCCAATTCACTCATCAGCGCCTCCAGGTCCGTCGCAGCGTTGGAGCTCGACGCCTCAGACGCCATCTTCTTTCCCTGACCCGAAAAGAGAATTGATCGGGTACTTTGTGACCTAACCCTAGCAACCCCCAACGCCAGAACCCGAGCGCCAAGACCGGGCATCGCTCCAAAGAGCACCCCCTTGATCGGTCCGAACGCTACTGGCCGGCGAGAACGGAGGGAGGGGAGACGAACCCTACAGTGGCGATCAAATCGCCGCCGAGGGGAAGAGAAACCCTAACAGGAGGGGAAGGGGTGCTCATTAATCACCATATGTAGCAGCCGCTAGCTTCAAAACATATTGATTTAAGCTGGGCCATGGGTGAGAAGAGATAAGTTGGGCCCAAAAGAAGTTGATTTACGGCCATGTTGACCAATATGATTTTAGATTTAGAAAATATACATGGTGGAAAATAAATCAGCAGACTATAGTTATGCCAACTGTTCTGACATACAGAATGCAATGTCAAAGCTCAGAAAAAACAAGAACACAAAAGCATCATTAAAAATTGTTCTTTTGACGATTTGTTTGACAAAGTAACCAGACGGAATTCACTTACAATTTTCTTTTTGAAAAGTTCAGAATCGCATCCTAGAGAAGGTCAATAAAAATGGTTGCACAAAAAAGAGACACCGAGGGATTCATCAAAAAAGTTGCAAGTTGCTGTCAGTGGTGTTTTAATTGATATGTGTGCGTTTTTAGTTTGCTAGAATTTTTTTTTAGGTTGCCAGAATAAAAAAGGGATTTTCACGGTTTTGTACAAAAAAACTTGAAGTTCAAATTTTAAAAATGCACAATGTTTATTAAAAAGCTATGATTTTTTCCGTTACAAAAAGAAATAAAACCAAGAAGTCGAAATCAAAAAAGAGGATCAGTTTGATGATTATACAAAATTTCGATTTGTCAGAAGTGGCGCACCGAGAACATTTATAAAATGAGCCACATTTTACAACTCATTAAATTTGATTCTACGTTAAAGTTTTCTCCCGTTGCAACGCATGGGCATTTGTGTTAGTCTTTCCC
>NW_024120228.1:0-15710 GCF_003073215.2 Triticum urartu
CAAGTCCCCCCCCCGCGTCAACAGACTCCCGCCCCTCCAAGTCCACCAACGCGTCAGACCACTCCTCCTCCTCCAAGTCAGGCACAGCGTCAGGCCACTCCTCCTCCTCCAACTCAGCCACGTCAGCCGTCTCCGCCGCTACGAGTCGAGGTAGTACAGGAGGTACAGGCGGAGGCAAGCGATATAAATATGGTCCAAGCCTCGATCCTCTTATTGAGAGGCCTTACGACATGACCGAGGAGCAAAACACAGCCATAGTGCAGGCCCAAGTGGATGCCTATTTTGGACCGAAACCGGCACTGCCGCCAAGGGAGAAAGTGCCTGAGGAAAAGATTGACCACTTCGTTCGTATGGCTAGACCACCAGCTCCCAAGCCTGTTGACTCGGACTATGAGCACCCAATCAGGAAGGCACATCGAGCACGACTACAAAATGAGTCGAGCTCGAGCTCGAGCCAAGCAGCTGGCAAAAAATGCGGTAAAACCGTTCCCCGGCTAGGAGAACAGACGGCGCAGTCGATCCCCCCGCTTGTTGTGCCAACAACACATGAGAGTACCTCCGCCCTATATAGATGTGGGCAAACCGTTTACGTTCTCTAGCTGGGCAATCTGGTAATAACCGAGGAGCATATAATGCAGGCTCAAAGCCTCAATATCACTGTTGGACAACTCCTCGAGATCGAGCCCATGTCTCCGCTAAGAGAGGAGGAAATAAAACGGAAATATGTCCGCGGCCAACCTTTGGTCGAGCCCGAGGAGGTCAACAATCTCCCAACGAGAATGTATGAATTGCATGATTGGTACATGAAAATTACCAAGAGTTCCAATCGAGAGTCCCTCATGGTGAAGGTTAAGGAAGAGCATTACTTCCATAAGCTAGCTCTGTGCGTTGAGTATTTAGAACTATTTCAGTTATTCAATCAAGATGCACTCGACAAATCTCTCGTCAGTTGCTATTGTCTGTCAATCTCCCAACGAGAATGTATGAATTGCATGATTGGTACATGAAAATTACCAAGAGTTCCAATCGAGAGTCCCTCATGGTGAAGGTTAAGGAAGAGCATTACTTCCATAAGCTAGCTCTGTGCGTTGAGTATTTAGAACTATTTCAGTTATTCAATCAAGATGCACTCGACAAATCTCTCGTCAGTTGCTATTGTCTGTAAGTGATTTCTTTCTGTAATTTAAGTCTCAAGCTAGATTTAGTGCTCATTGATCGATCGTTACCTGTAATTATCCTCACTATATTCTTTTTTGTGGTATTATGTAGGATGAAGATGTATGAAATGAAAAAGCTGGACGCTATGGCATTGGGTTCATTGACCCAAATATCATTAATGAAAAGACATGGACATATGATCATTGTAAACAAGATGTAGAGAATAAAATGCTAGAGTTCTTGAAGCGCCTCAATAGAAATGAAGATATACTACTTCCTTACAACTTCAGGTGAGTCACACTGTCTTGTAGCTAGTACAAATTCTGTTTTTTGCTTACTAGCTAGCTAGATGTTAATAATTAAGTGTGTAGGATTTAGGGTAGTTGATTAGTGTTATGCACATGCCCGCTTAATTAAGACATGCAAACGTGTGCGCATGCAGTTACCACTGGGTCTTGTTAGACATTAAAGTTGAAAAAGGAAAAGTTGAAGTACTGGACTCACTACTTAAGAAAGAAAGTGACTTCACCATCATGAAGGGGATACTCGACAGGTAATTTCAATCATTATCAACTATATCCTGGCCTATTTAGTTCGTCATTTCCTGATATCAACTCTATTTAATAACCCCTTTATTATTTTTCTTTGCCGGCGGGCAGGGCTTGGGAAAAGTTCATCAAGGTGACTCCAGGAAAATGGCAAAAAAAGCGGTTGTGGTATCGACCCAAGGTCAGTAATTAAGTAGTACTAACTAGCTACCATCTCTTTAATTCTTGGTTCAATACCATTAATTAATTATCATGCTTGATTAATTATTATCTGATTAAATTCTATTCTCGTAAAGGCCCTGAAGCAGGCGCCGGGGACTGATGTGTGTGCATACTACGTTTTCGAGAACATTCGCATGATGGCGTCCGAAAGAAGCAAATCTCAAAGACAGGAATGGGTACGTTTGCCAGAACACTATTCACAATTTCTACATGATTATCGATATCTAGTCACACAACTAATACACATGCATATTGAACTCCTTCTTAACAGTTCAAAGAGGTGCGGGACAAGCTCCTAGCAACGGAGCGCATACGATCACTTCAAGAGGAAATAGCGAGATTTTTGCTCGGCCAGGTCATAGATCCCAAAGGAGAATACTATTACCCACTACCGCCCCCATGAACCACTCCAAATTGTCATCGTGCTCCGAAGGCACCAAGGCAACATGTAGGAGAAATTGTATATATATACATGTGTATGTGTATAATGGTGGTTGTGAGACATTCGATGATCGGTTCTAAGAGAAATTCTATTTATATATATGCATAACGTGTACAATATGTAGTATCATAAAATACCAGAAAACAAAAAAGAATTAAATGGAAAACACAAAACTAAAGGAAAAATAAAAACTAAAACCAAAACAACCCAAATATTTTAGTACCAGTTGGTGTTACCAATCGATACTAAAGGGCTCCCTGCCCCTGGCGCTGGCTCGTGCCACGTGGTGGCCCTTTAGCGGCGGTTCGTGCAGAACCGGTACTAAAGGAGGGACCTTTAGTCCCCACTCTTTAGTGCCGGTTGCAGAACCGGCACTAAAGGCCCTTACGAACCGGTGATACATCCCGGTTCTGCACTAGTGCACACTCACGTGCGCGCACACACAATACCTACTGAGGACTGGAGTTGCGGAGCTTCAAGATTGACAAAGTCACTACATGCACCTTTTTATTGACAAGAACATCGCCTCCTACTAGAAGAATAATTTGCATTAATGCGACATCAGAATGTCAAACCTGGGGTTTGATCCGTGGTGGGATGGGGTACCACCATGGGAGGACACAAGCATTGGGCACTGATATGTCTCCAACGTATTTATAATTTATGAAGTACTCATGCCATGTTAGCAATAATTTTATATGGCTTTGGTGCACTTTTATATGACTTTTATAAGATTTTCATGGACTAGCATATTACCTAGTGCCGAGTGCCAGTTGTTGTTTTCTGCTTGTTTTTGGTTTTTCAGAAAATCCATACCAAACGAAGTCCAAACACAACGAAACTTTTTGACGATTTTTTTTGGAACATAAGAGACCCCCGAAGTTTCGTGGGAGGATCAGAAGACCCACGAGGAAGTGACAGGGCAACCCGGCGAGCCTAGGGGTGGCCGCACCGAGATACATTGTGGGCCCCTCGTAACTCCGTTTCACATGATTTCAACTTTGAAAATTCTTATAAATAGGGAAACACCCAGAAATAAAACTAGAACTTTGACTCTGCCTCCGCAAGCCTCTTTTCCGAAGAGATCCCATCCGGAGGCCTTTACCGGCACCCTTCCAGAGGGGGAAATCATCATTGGAGGCCATGTTCATCATCCCAGTGGTCTCCATGACAAGGAGGGAGTAGTTCACCCCTGGGGCTGAGGCTATGTACTAGTGGCTATGTGTTTGATCTCTCTCTCTCTCCCGTGTTCTTGATCCGACATGATCTTGATGTAACCATGGGCTTTGTTAATATAGTCAGATCATATGGTGTTTTCCCTCTCTCTATCTTGTTGTGTGAATTGAGTCTTTTCCTTTGAGGTTTCATTATTATCGGATTGAATATTTTGGATTTGAGAACACTTGATGTATGTCTTGCATGTGGATACCCGTGGTGACAATGGGTGTTCTGTTGATTCACTTGATATATGTTTTGACAATCGACTTGCGGATTCCCGCAGTGACATTAGGGTAATCTAGGCATAGAGGTTGATGCATGTTTTCGTCCTAGTTTCTCCGGTAGAAACTTTGGGGTACTGTTTGAAGTTCTTTGTGTTGGATTGAATATTATGAATCTGAAGTTGTTTGATGCATATCGTATAATTGACTCATGGATACTTGTGGTGACATTGGAGTATCTAGGTGACGTTAGAGTTGATTGATGTGTATCATATGGTATTATTTTAGTATGCACTCTAGGGCTGTTTGTGACACTTATAGAAATAGCTCAATAGATTGATCGGAAAGGATAACTTTGAGGTGGTTTACTACCTACAACAATTTCTTCTTTTTGTTCTCCTCTATTGATAAAAACTTTGGAGTGTTTCTTTGTTGCACATTGAGGGATGTTGATATGATTTAATTATGTTAGCATTGTTGAGAGATTGCACTAGTGAAATTTTGAACCCTAGGCCTTGTTTCCAAGCATTGCAATACCCGATTGTGCTCCATTTTATCACTTGCTACCTTGCTGTTTTTATATTTTAGATTACAAAAACCTATATCTAGTATCCATATTACACTTGTATCATCATCTCTTCACCGAACTAGTGCACTTATATAATTTACCATTGTATTTGGTGTGTTGGATACACAAGTGCTTTCTTGTATTTGATTGCAGGGTTGTTTGAGAGAGACCATCTTCATTCTACGCCTCCCACGGATTGATAAACCTTAGGTCATCCACTTGAGTGAAATTTGTTGTTGTCCTACAAAACTCTGCGCTTGAAGGCTCAACATGAGTCTACAAGAATAAGTTGTGTAGTAGACATCAGGCACATCAGGCCGTTGGCCGAGTCATGAGGCTAAAATACTTCACACTATGGAACTTACTGTAAAATAATACTGCAGGCATGATGCTTCAAGGCGGCCCAAGGCCCGATGTGGGCTTCATTCTGCCACACGCTACCAGAACGGTCCTAACCATCCAACCACTTATTGGTTAAGCATAGAGTTGTTGCATTGCAAGTATAAAACATCATTGGTACAAAGATAAGGGTTGCAGACTTGCAGTAAGAAGTTAAAGTTATCACTCAGCAAAGAGAAATTGTATCATATTCTTCCTAATGAGGAGGTACAATTTACTACTATTAGAAACTCAAATTATGCGATAGTGCTACAATATATGACAACCCGACATACCTTCATCATCAACAAAAATTGTTAATACTTATTAGGGCAGGTTAATGAACATTGGCCAGCATCCTGGCATATATACCTGAAGCATGCTATCAAGATGAAAGTTCACATTCAGATATCATTCTCTACACACATTAGTGCATTCTCAAGCGTTGATTAGGTAGGCTCGGCCAATGATAGACGATCAATAAGTGGCTTTGTTGAGTTCCTTAGTTAGAGTTGATCTTGTAGAGCTCAGGCACACAACAGACAATGTCTCGATCAAGTACCAAAGCAAAGTACATGGCGCTCAATAGTGCTATTTTTTATATTATTTGGTTACAGTACTTTCTTGGACAACTCAGTGTGTATCGGGAGGAAGCACCAGCAATTCTGCGTGATTATGTTGAGGTGACATATCTATCCGCTACCCCGGTGCTCCATGCAAGGACTAAGCACATAGAGGTGAATTTTACTCTGTCTAAGAACACGTGGCACACTGGCACGTAAAGCTTTGGAAATTGGATTCATTTCTCGCAAGATCAGCTAGATGATGGTCTATCTAAGTCAGTGAGTGGTGGGCATAGACCAACCAAGAGCATTGTTTCACAATCCTAGACTTTTATAAGGTTGTGTTGAGGGTAGAGTTAGAGATAATAAGTTCTAGTTTGAAATATGATCCCATGCTAACACGATCCGTGTTTTGAACTTGTGATAGGCTGTCAGGAAAAAAATGTGTTGTATCCGTCATGATTATAACCCTAGATATGTCCTCTACTAGTGATCTCTTGACCTGCAAGTTTGTTCGGCAATATAAAGCATGACCAACATCACGATAAGATGTTTGGATCCAACTCATTGTTCCATCTAAACTTTCAAGGGGTAATGAAAGATTCCATTTTCTTAAAAAAAAATGGGCAAACGGAACTTGCTAGACCTAATTTGAAGGGAGCGAGTCCAAAATCCAATGAACATAAATTCAACACAACACAATTACATTACTTATTCAGTCTTGCATCAAAAGTATGCATCATTCATCATTATGCAAGTTAAGTAGTAGTCAACTATTAACAAGGAATCAGTTATCCTTGTAAGAAAAGCAGAAAACTTCACAGACAATTCACTAACTAACACAACATCACTACTGCCCTCACCAACGATTCACCAACCAACAACAAATGAAAGCACTATCACCAACACAAAAGCATTAACAATATCAATCAACATTGGCATCATTTGCAGGGATGACATAGACCACCATGGTACTCTGATTGCTCAATAGTTCAAAGAGGCAGATATCACCCATCTTCAGGTTGTTGCCTTGCACAAACTGTTTCCATCCATGTTTGAGCTTTTTGTCGCCACGGTTGTTTGGAAACCGCACTTGCCACTTCACACCAAGCAGCTCAAGATGCATCCGTGCCTCCTCTCCAAGATACTTCTGAGCATAGTAGTTGGGGAAAGTCTACTTATAGATGTGAACAAAATAGTTACTTGATAATGGCATGAATTAGTCTATGTAGAATAACATTTCAACTGCTTCCTACAAGGATTGGTTTACACTTCACACAAACACCTACATGATCGAAGCAGATCACACATTAGAAAAATAGAACTCACCAGAAAGAATGGTGACTCCACATTGCACTTGTACATCACAGCAACAAAGATGGAGATCTTTGACTCAAGAGATTGGACCTTCTGTTTCACCACGTCCTTCTGAGCTAAAGTTAGCTTGGTCTTGTGTGCGGTAATGTAACCGTCCCTCAATTGCTCCTTCTGAGATGAAGATAGCTTAGCCTTCCTCTTGACAATGTTGCTAGAAACGGGCACATCACGTACTCCCTGGCCATGTTCAGAGGATAAAGAACCTCCTGTGCAAAGAAAAAGAGAACTACTGAATATAGACAGCTATAAAAATATGAGAATGATTTGCAAGGGAAGATATATCTATAATCTTAACTGAGACCAGATGACTCGGAGGGGGGAGTATTTATTGCAGCCCTGCTGCCTTGACATGACTTGTCCATTTCCAGTTGGGCACGCCACTGCCCTTCGATTGGCGGTGATTCCACTGGGAGCCCATTCACTATGATAAATGGCTGCCTTTGCATAGGCTGAGGATAAAAATGGGAACTTTTCACTATATTAGTACCGTAGGGACGCCTTTCTTGAACAGGAGGCGGAACGGGGTCTACAATAACTGATAATGCCTTCTCGCAGCCATGTTTATCGAAGATTATGACACTAAATTGGGAGTTGCCATTGTATATGAGTACTATGGTGTCACCCGTCTGTAGCCCAAAGGTTTCGACGAACTTCCCCCATCCCACTGAAAAGACAAGCTTTTGATTATAGCATATATCTAGTTTGTTCTCGGTGACTCCAATTTTGTTGCTGCGACGATTTTGTGTTTCAAGTTTGATCTCTCTTGGGAACTCGCCCTTGAAACGCTGAAGAATTCCTTCTGGGATGACCTGGAGAAAAAGAACCAATATTTTTTTAGTTTGAATGGATTGTAAACAGGATAAAAAAGATAATCTCTATAATGAAAGCCTATTTGACGGTTCGGTATCCGACTACATAACATATAGCAAGGAAAATACAGAAGGCTTGTATAGACTATGGTATCAAAGGAAAAATGTGAAAACCAAAAAGCCCGGTATCTTTGAATATGAGGAAATTTTGTGCAAACTAGCATACCTGAATTAATGTGCTACCATGCTGGACTCAATCCAAGCAGCAAATTAATAGCAGACATTGAGCACATTTTGAAAAAAAATAGTACACATAGTTTGTGCATGTCTCCAAAGTCTACAGCAATAAATATATCCACATAATTTAAACTAGGAAGTAGAAAATCATTGGTCTATGAAAGAAAACAACAAATTTACTGACAAAGGGAGTTAGTAATATATCTGAATATGAATTTACCATCTCATATTGAAAATCGCCCATCATAAGCATCAAGAAATATTTATTTTCATTATCCAAGTTCGCGTAGTGATATTCAAGCCAGTTGTTGCATCTTCCACATTGCACATCCATCTTTTCAGAAGACCTGCAGTGCAAAAGCCATTTGAATTGAAATTTTGTACCAGGAAATGAAGCCATGAATAATAAAGACTAGTACTTCACCCGATTTCATGCGCCTCGTTGCCCCTGTCTTGGACACGAGGTATAAAAGGATCCAGAACAACCGATGAGGCCTTTTCACGACCAAGTTTATCAAAGATTATGACATTAAACTGACTGTTTCCTTTGTATCTGAACATTAAGAGATCACCAATCTGTAGATCATAGTTTGCAACAAATTGCCTCCAACCCACTGTAAAGATACGCTTTTCTTCGATCTTGGCGACCACAATAGCATGATTGTCGCCATTTCGTGTTTCTAGCTTGATCTCCCCTAGGATGTCCCTTTTGAAACGCCGCACAAGTTCTTCTGGGATTATCTACAGGAAGAAATAACAGCAACAAAAAGTTTGGTCAGACTGTTTATTCGCAAGACACACTAGCTATAATCATGTTGTATATATGCATTGCTTTTATGTAAACTAACTACTTCAATGTTCCGATATCATTTTGGTACTCTATATAGAATAGTCCGCCCCTCAACGAACGCATTAAAAGAATGGCACTGGTCTTACCAAACCAAAAACCACTCTGGATTGATAGTAGAAACATCACTGGTCAAGTGGTCTTACAAAAACAAATGGCACGGTAAGAATGGAACTGTATTCAAGTGTTACCACTTACCATCTCATCACGGAAATCACCAATCAGAAGCACCAAGAAATATTTCTTCTCATCATCCAAATTTCTGTAGTAATACTCATCCCGCCGTTTGCAGCATTCACAAGACGTGCACATCCCGTTAGAGCAGGCCCTGCAGTGCAAAATGTGTTTGCAGTGATATATTGTAGCGAGGACATGAATGAAGCCATCCACGATAAGAAGACTTGTATAGTACTATATACTTGACCCGGTTTCATGTACTCCTAAATTCGAATCCGGCCGGAATTTTGCATCGAACCATAACTAATCGATGAAGAGGATTCGAGATGAATTAATTGGACAATGGGAAAAAGATTGAGAGAGAGAGATATTTCTCCATGAATCGGCCGGAACATTGTAGCAAGGAAATTCACGAGAGATTTCTCCTGGCCCTTGTCCCCATGAGCTGTCTCGCGCACTGGTCTCGGCCTCCCGTCTACCAACTGACGTCCTGACGTGGTGACCAGCAGAAACCCCCCGATGCTCACCGGCACCGGCCACCCTGCCGGCGGCCGATTCTCCGGCGTGTCTCAGAGTTCCCTCGACCTCATCGGGAGCGCGCGCAGACACGGCGTGGCCACAGGAGACATCACCACAAGATGCATAGATGTACTACTACTTGCATTGACATTACTCATAGAATTATAGAAAGGGATGTTTGATGTTGAATCAAGAATCATGCCAAGACCGAAGGACGGTAAAATCATCTGGGCACTGTGTGCTGCGATTTGATTCTTACCTCTGTTCTCCTTCCAGGTGGCTTCCGCTAGTGTGGAGGTGGCGACGCTGAGCGGTGTGCGCTCCTCCATTGGTACTTTCGTAGCCGGGGAAAATTCCTAAACGACCGGGTCTGTTGCCTCGTCAAGTTAGTTAGATCCCTTTCAGTAGTTGCCACGTGCCTTCACTAGTCACAGATCGCCTCCGTCCACCCCGTGAGCCATCACCCTTTGCATCCACGTACGTCTCTTGAGACAAAATTCGGGGCCCTGTGCGAAACTATAAAATGGGGCCCTATCTCATTAAAAAAATTAACTAACAAGCAATTATAATGTATATATATCTCATAGAAAATTAGACAAACCGTCTAACTTACCTAGTATATGTTTTGTCTGGTTAAACTGATATACTCTGATCTTTAACTGAGAAGGCAAGAACCAATCTATAACGACCCAGCCAAAAGTTAATTAGAAAATTAGTAATTAGGAGTAGGAACCAAAGTACCTATTTTGAAGCGTGAAGCACCCGGAGTATGAAAACAACAGTGAGAGCATCCGGAGGATTAAACTGTCACGGTCGTCGATCGATCGGACTACCCCGCTTTCAATCGAGGAGCGGCCTGAGAATTGTCGCCGAATCACCAACGGATCCTATGTAGGCACTAGCAGCAGCAGGGCCGGGCAGATCCTCCGGTAGGCACTGGCGACAGATCCTCATGTACGCACTAGGGAGTAACCAAAGCGGCGAAGCCGAGTCGATGCAATCGCTGTTTTGCGATCCATGTAACTCCCGTCCCGATCCCCATTTTTTATGATGTTTTTTTTTCGGAGGCAATTATATTATGAGGTGCGACCATCAACCGACAAGAAAAGACGAGCAGTGATCTAGTTCTTTTTTTAGTCTAAACATGCTTACTTTATTCACTCAATAATCATAGGGATACAATCGATGTCTGGCGGATTTGAAAGCCACAGATGGCGCCCGGCTGCCTGGCGGGCGGCTCGAGTCGCGGACGCCAGCGGCCCAGCGCCCAGCGGCCTGCGGCCCAGCGAAACAGCTTTTGTTTGTTGATAAATATACATACCTATAAAAATTTGGGGCCCCTTAGATTTATGGGCCCTGTGCGGCCCGCACACTTAGTACAACTATGGGCCCGGCCCTGCTCTTGAGAACTGAGAAGTGACCCATCGATCTCATGCCAGCCATGGTTTCTGCTTCCTAGCATGCCGTGGATGGAGCAAATGGTTTCGATTATGCGTGCGTGTGCTTCTTCATGCCGGCCATGACCATGAGGATTAATTAATTACCAGTTGGTCCTCGATGGTTGTAGTTGTACGTACGTCAGCAGATCGAGGAGATAGCAGACGCATGCTTATGTCCATAACCATGAAGATTAAATATGGTCATACGATTGAGAAGGTGCAACATGCAACAATTTAAATGTTGGAGTTTAGACTCCACATAGATCGGATCGTAAACAACAAGAGAAAACCCAAGAAAAAAGAAAATCACAAACAAGCCCTTCTGGGTCCCTACAACTACCAAAACCACGCTCGCCCAAACCAGCCACCGTTGTCGCTGTAACATCTACCGGAGGTGAAGAAGGCGAGCAACCAGGCACATTGGATCCAAGAGAGTGCCATAGCAGTGAGAGCCAAGGCAAACGAACTGTGTTGCGGGCCTCAACAGGCGCCACCGAAGACGTCGACGGCGCACGTGCCGTTGTGGATAATCGACCGGGGATCCTTCCAACACTTCTTGGATCTGGAGCACGACGTTCCCGAGCAGCAATCAAATCAATGCTAGGATACCATGCAACTCGCTCAAGAGAGATATGTGTGGGGAGTCAGTACTAGGAAGTACCATTATTTATTGAAAGTGTCATTTTGCTCGCGAGCTCAATTGCTTCCTCATGAAAAGCAAAATCTAAACAAATGGTAAAAAAAACATCTCAAGTTTTGGCTAACAAACATTGAGGAAATTTCTACAAACGTAGAAATTTTTGTGAAGTATAATGTTGTAGGAAAAAAAACATTTCTCTAGAATGCTTTCAAAATAGTGTTTTTAGAACATCAATTTTTTGTTTTTACAGAGCATTTAGAAATGTTTTTTGCATAAAAATTTGTAAGCATGTAGACAATGCGTCAATGTTTGTTATCACAAAATTACAAAAAAATGATATTTTGAAATATTATCTTTTATTTTGCTGCACCTGAGGAAGCATTTGAGCTCGCGTGCACAAAATCCATGTATCATTCATTAACTTCTTCCTTTTTTCTTGGCTCTCTCCTTCATATAGTCAGAAGTGGCCAATTCTACACACTAAACAACTAGAAAGTTTCCCAAAATTCATGTTCTTCGAACCCCTTTCGTTGTCAAAGTAGTACAAGGCCGACGCTAGACTATCTCGCGAAGACTATATCTCGCTTAACGTGAATATAGCTTCCGTCTCGTTGTAGGATTTTCCCTTGCATGTAGCTACTGAGCCGACCCATCTTTGTCTAATTGTTTTTGCATTCGGTAGGTTTTGATCGAGTTCGCTAGGTTTCGCTGGGTTCGCTTTACTAAGTTCTTACTATTCACGTTTTCTTCTTTAGTTTCTATTCTTTACTCACTGGTTTTTTGTTTTTCCCTATTTTCTCAATGGTTTTCTTTGTTCCCTTCTCGGTTTTCACTCATTTTTTCTTTTCTTTTTCTCTTTGTGTTTTCATCAGTTTTCTAAGTTTCTTTCTTGGTTTTGCTGGTCCTTTTTTACTTTCTTTTTTCTTTGCTTTTAATTTTTTTGTCATTTTTATTTGTTTATTTAACATAGCTCTACCTTTTTTGATATGCGTTGAACATTTTTTCTGAAATACATGTTTTGAACACCTTTTTGAATAAATGGTCAACATTTTTCAAAGATATTATGAACATTTAAGTTTTTTTTCACTGGTTTTCTTTAAATTTTTATTCATTTTTCTTTGCTTTAGTTCAGTTTTCTTTGTTACTTTCTTGGGTTTCTTTGCTGGTTTTCATTGGTTTTCTGTTTTTCAACAAATTACTACTTTGTTTTATACACAATGTACATTTTTCTTAAATACATATTCTTAACACTTTTTTCAATACATAGTTAATATTTTTCAAATACACATTCAAATATTAGATTCACATTTAACATTTCGCAAAAACATGATTAACATATTTTAAAACTTATGTTTGTACGTTTACTTTTTTCATAAACATTGTACTTTCTTTGTATGCAACATGAATATTTTAATATATAGTTTTAACATTTATAGTCTTTATTCATATTTTAACCATAACCATTGTACATTTTTTGTATGCATGAGGAACATTTTTTATATACATGTTCAGCATTTTCCAAATACATGATTTGACACTTTATTAAACATATATATTTTTTGTCTACTTTTTAAATACATGTGTTACTTTCTTTATAAGCCATGGACATTCTTTAAATACACGTCGTACGTTTTCCAAATTCATGATTAATAGTTTTTTAAAACATATGTTTCTTTATACTCCCTCCGTTCCCAAATATAAGTCCTTTTAGAGATTTCAACAAGGGACAACATACGGAGCAAAATGAGTGAATCTACACTCTAAAATATGTTTATATACATCCGTATGTTGTAGTTCATTTGAAACCTCTAAAAAGACTTACATTTAGGAACAAAGGGAGTATATTTTATCTATACATGTTGTACATTTTTTGTATACATCAGGAAATTTTTTATATAAATATTTAACATTTTATGAATACATGATTTCACATTTAATTAAACATTTATTTTTTGTGTCTACTTTTTTCATACATATTGTATATTTTTCTAACATTAGTAACATATTTTATATACAACTTAAACATTTTCTATACACCTTTAACATTAAAAAATGTAGACAGATATTTTTATTTCTATTTTATGCATAATACACATTGAATATTTTAGTATACATTCCCGAACATTTTTTATATAAACGTTTAATATTTTCCAGAATACATGATTTCACTTTCTTTTAAAACTTGTATTAGAGTCTACTTTTTTCATAAATATTGATATATTTTTATACATCAAAAACATTTTTATATGCATGTTTAATTTTTTTTCGAAAATATGATTAACATTTCTTTAAACATATATTTTTTAGTCTATATTTATACACACTGTACATTTTTTTGGTACATCAGAAACATTTTTACCTACACAATTTCATTTTCTAAATACATGATTAACATTTAAAAAATTATTTTTATGTATACTATTTCCGGACACATTGTGCACATTTTTCGAATACATGATTAACATTTTTCCATTATATGTTGCAGTGCCTACTTTTTTAGAAATGTTGAACATCTGTCGTATACATTAGGAATATTTCTTTATACATGAATAACATATTTGAAATATATTTTTGATGTCTATTTTCTCTTACATATTGTATATTTTTCTTATACATTTTTCCTATACATCAGAATTTTTTTTCTATACACATCTAACTTTTTTCACATGATTAACATTCTTTAAATTTTTTTGTAAATTGTTTTCTTAATATATATATATATATATTTAATTTTTTAAAGAATGTAAATTTTGAAATAAAAATTTAACTAAAACAAAAACAATATGAAAAAAAGAGAAAAATAACCAGGGCGCTGGGCCGGCTGAGTCTGGCGCTGGCTTTAGGCGAGACTAGTTTCTGTCTCGCGTGAAGTGAGGCTTTTAGCTTAGCCAAGGCTATGTGCCGACCCCCAAAAAAATTGTTTCTGACTGCTGTGGGTGGTCACGTTGCGTTGCTTTTTTTTTTTTGAGGATCCTATGCTTTGCTGTTTTATGGGGTCGTTCTGGCGGTCTGGTAGGTAGCCCCCCAGGGTTCGGCCTCGAGTCAGGGTGGACACAGTCCGAGCTGGTCCGGTCCCGGTCCGAGCCGGCGTTTGGACCGGCTGTCGGTGGTCCGGTCCGGACCGGACCGAGCAACGTCGCGGTCCTGTTTTCAGGGACCGGACCGGCAATGGCCGAGCTCGGGCCGGACCGAGAGGACCGTGAGGACCGGTCAAGACATGGGCAGGGCGCGCTCTGGAGCTCCGGCGACGGCTCATCGAGAAGATATCTTGCTAGAGGAAGCGCAGCTCATCGAAAAGATGTCTGAGAGCTTGAGAAGAATCAAAGGAAGCTACATGACCAAGACGAACACCAGAGGGAGCTCATCAGCGACGAATCTGACATGACAGCCAGTGGACAGAGATGAAAGGAACGATGGCTGATGCGGCTATGTAGGACATCCCTCGTCGATTTCTTTGACGAAAATGATAGATCCCACGACGGAGGAACTCCTAGACATGATGGTTCGTCGCCGGAAAGCTGGTGGCCTTGATGTTATGCGGTGGTGCTCTGCTTGTGCGTTGGACGGCGGCGGCCGCGGCACAGGTGCGTGGACCTGTCACGCCTTGCCGCCACGCACTCGCCAAGCCCCCGACATGCCCCTGGCAAGCCCCAGCCACGCTCCACCCCGCTCTGGCCATGGCCCTGCCATGCCGCCGGCTGCTTCTTCGGTCCGCTTGGTCGGCCCGAGCTTTAACCGGACCGGACCAGGCGATTTTCGGTCTTGTTTTGAGGGACCGGACCGGCCGATTTTTTTGTCGGGCTAGGACCGAGCCAGCCCGGACCGAGCGGGCCATGAGCCGGTCCAAACGACCGCTCGTGAAGTCCACCCTGAGCCTCGAGTGAGCTTGAGCCGGCTGACCCTGCCTTCTGTCGGTTTGGGTGTTCGTGCGGCTTCGGCGGTGTGGCCTGGGTGAGGCGGGGGGGCGGCTGCCAAAACGACACGCCCACAGCAGCATGCAACCGCCACGTACCAGGCTACCCCAGACACGCGCGCGTGCACAGCCCGCCCACGCTGCCAACAATGCATGCACGCGTACCGCGCACCGCCTCGCAACGAGGAATAAAGGCCTTCGTCGTCACCGCAGGTAGCGCCACCGCCCAGCTCACACATTCACCACAGTCCACAGGTAGCTCCACCGCCCAGCTCGAGCCAGAAGAAAAGCACACATGACGACCCAGCAGGAGCGGGACGCGATGACCAGGGAGCTGCTGCGGCAGCTGGTGGTGCTCAAGAGCACGGCGCGCACGCCGGTGCAGGAGGCGATCTCCAGGGAGCTGCTGCAGCCGCTGGCGGGGGTTCACCCGC
>NW_024120229.1:0-8298 GCF_003073215.2 Triticum urartu
TCGTTGAAGTCAGTCCGCGAGCCGCTGAATCACCAATCAAGAAACCAGAGGGGCGGCACAGTGATGAATCGCCAAGAAAGCAAGCAGCGCGCTCAAGAAAGCAGAGGAACAGAAGCTTGAAGCCGCACACAACTTCTCACTTGGCAAGAAGAAGAGATAAGCAGGAATCGTACTATGCGTATCAGATTCGATCAGGATCCATTGACCAATGATGGAGAAGAACACTGTGCCGAGCCCGCGACACGACAAAAGGAACGAAGACTCGTGGCCACGCACCTGGGCCGGACGAGAGATTCAGCTGCTTGACAGTCCGCGGGGATCTGGAGAGGGGGTGTGGGGGAGAGAGGAGAGGAGAGAAAGGTCTGGAGTCTGGATGCGAGGCGAGCTTCGTCGGCCCGGTGGGCAGTTTGGACGGAGACGTGAGGGGGGCGGGGGGTGGTGTTCCGGAGTGGAGACCCTCTCCCGTTCCCATCGCCATCTGGCCATGAGAGGGGCAGGAAAGCGAGACGGGAGGGGAGTGAATGAATGAATTAACAAATCCGTCACGCGCCCCGCCCAACGGCCGGGACCGGCCGCCGAAGACGCACTCGAGAGGATGACCCGCGGGGCCGCATCGATCGGGCCCGCGTGTAGTAGGAGGGGGTAGAGTAGATGTTGGTGGGAAGAGCGCACGCGGGCGAGTGATGGGGGCGACGTGGCGCGTCTGGATGGGTGGACAACGTGGGGGAGACGGCTCGCTCTCTGACCTGTGGTGGTCCGCTGCTGCTACTGCGGGCAGTGCTGTTGCTACCTGGGTGGATGGATTTGACGCCGCGATGTGTGTTGTTTTGTCTGGTAATAACACGGCATGATTCCACTTCTGCTTGAACAGTTTTTTTCTTTTCTTTTTGCGGTTCTGCTTGAACAGAACTACGCTGGAAAATGATCTTGATTTTTTCTAGAATACAAAAATGATCTTGACTTTACTACAGAATAAGATTGTACTATAGAAAAAAAAGTCTTTTTCTTTCAAATATTTTTACGAAGAGCATCTCCAACGGGACCTGCCTAACCTAACTATGCGTATGTCCGCGCATCCTCATTTGTGTTCTTGCATGTTTCTGAATTGTCTGGATGCATGTCTATATGATTGCCCGGTCATTTGCCTCGCGGGGCTGTGATTAACGTGTGACTTGATTACGCGATTAGCGCCCGATTCCACGAGCTAGAGATTCTATCGTAGCAAGATTAATGTGACAATGATCCTAAAAAAAAGATTAATGTGACAACAGTTGTTACTACGTGGGGGGTCTGAAAGGCCAAAAGAAAGAGATATTATTTACGAAGGTGAATTTCAAAGCCCTCTAGCGACGAGCAGTTTCATTCGTAACTTTCTGCAAGAACTGGATGAGATTGTGGCGGCCCCGGTGCATGCATCAAGAAATGGTGTCTCAGCTCCATCGGAGGTGGGTCCCTCCGTCTGACATGTGCTCATAAAGGAAAAAATTGAATGGGGTTGTGTCCAATGCATGCAGCAAAGAGGTGCTCCGCAGCTACCATTTTTAGGCAGTAGATTGGCTGCACCCTCGTGAAGTTAATTACATGATAAAGAGAGCTACTGGAATATTGCCCTTTGTCGGCCAGCTGCCAAACCAGGGAATCAATATCATCAAAAAGAGTGATGGATTGAGTGATTTCTACCAAGTGATACCATTGCTTCATCATCTCTTCATTGAATATGCGCCTAAAAGTGATATTGACTTGATCTTATTCCAAATTTCACTAATCTATAATATCTAAATAGTTAATCCCCATTATTTTATTTCTTTTGACATGCAGTCTATCCACCTCATCACTCTGCAACAGCAGCAATTATTCTTCCTTTTAGCTAATTTTTTGTTAACATTTATACACAAACAGAAAGTCCGATGGTATCGATTCAAGAGTACCCCGACCGTCTCATTAAGAAAAGAGCCCAACAATTTTTCATCACGCCATCTCTTCGTCCCCCCCCTCTACCTCTCTCTCTCTCTCTCTCTCTCTCTCTCTCTCTCTCTCTCTCTCTCCTCCCCCCCTCTCTCTAAATAATGGATTACTTTGCAGTAAAGGGGCGGCTAAAAAAGAGGCGATCTCCGCATCTGGTTTGGTCCTCTGGCACGATCGCCGGTCTTCGGCGCATCCGCGAGTCTCTATGTTCTCTCCGACTATGGTTCTGTTCTCGGTGTGAACATATCTGGTGAGCTGTAGCATCATCGACATGGCGGCGTTGTTCCTGCTCCCCCCCCTCTCTCTCTCTTTCTCTCTGACTATGGTTCCGTTCTTGGTGGGAATCGGTGTGGTTCCCTATAGTGTTGTTGAGATGGAGGCAGTCCTCCTCCTCTGTCTCTCTGTTACGATGAAGCTAAATTCAACAATCTGATCATGATCAGGTGTGCATGAGTCCCGTGTTGGCTTCCTTCCGGGCTGGGAAAGGAACAGGTAGATGAAAGATGCCGGTCAAGTATTGCAACAATGATGCACACGCCTCTGCTACTTATCCTTCTACAAATGGATTTTGTATTTTTGCTTAACCCACCCACTAACTTCATTTTTTTGGAAAAGGAGGAATACCTCCGGCCTCTGCATCAGTCGATGCATGCAGCCATATTATTAGAAATCGAAACAGAGTCTTAACATTCAAGTAAGCTCAAAATCCGAGCAAAAAAGGAGAAAATAAGTATGCAAAGCGCCACATCCGGCAATAAAGCGCCACATCTGGTGATAAAGAACAAGCTATGATGCCTACACACCTAGCCTATTATTAACTCGCCATCCAAATCGGCTGAAGATAGCCCATGCTACCGTCTCCCAGCAGTTGCACCCAATAACCATAGGCCCCCTGTAGTCCGCATGTGTGAGTAACGACCACATACGGTTCCAGGATGTAGCTCTGTAGACAACCTGCAAAAAATTGGTGAATGGTGTACCATTAAAAATCATATCATTTCTACTGTTCCATATAGCCCATAATAAAGCACATATTCCTATCCGAATATGTTTAGCCATGTGTATGTCTACTCCATTAAGCCACGTCTCAAATAACGTGTTTATGCTCATTGGAGGTTGGATGTTAAAAGCTATATGAATAGATTGCCATAACAGTTTTGCAAGTGGACACTCGAGAAAGAGGTGTTTAATCGTTTCGTTTTGATCACAAAAATAGCACCTGGGGTTACCAACCCAATTCCTTTTCATCAAATTATCTTTGGTCAATATGACTTCTTTGTGGATGAGCCACATAAATATCTTGATGCGGAGTGGAACTTTAATCTTTCATATGTGCAAAGACCTCGACAATGGCCCATAGTCAATTAAGTCCAAATACATGGATTTCACAGAGAATAATCCATTTATGGTTAACATCCAACTAATTTTATCCACCTGGTTTGAAAGTTGAACATCCATCAACCTACGGACCAGGTGTAACCAAGCATTCCAACGTTCCCCTACAAGAGATCTCCTAAATTGGATGTTAAGTGGTACTGAATTTAATATTGTGGCCACATAATCCTCCTTACGTTGCACAATATTGTATAGAGAAGGGTATTGTAAAGCCAAAGGCGTCTCCCCTAGCCATGTGTCCTCCCAGAATCTAGTAGAGGTACCACTACCAATTAGTAACTTCACACGCTGGAAAAAAGTTACTTTTGTCTTCATTAACCCTTTCCAAAACGGTGAGTCCGTTGGCCTTGCATTCACCTGGGCCAAAGTCTTATTATTTAAGTATTTATTCTGCATGATTTGTATCCACATGCCTTCGGTCTCCATAGATAGTCTGTATAGCCATTTGCTAAGCAAACATCTATTCTTTACCTCTAAATTCTCGATCCCTAACCCACCCTGGTCTTTTGGTCTACACATGATATCCCATCTAGCCAGTCTGTATTTCTTCTTGGCCTCATCACTTTGCCAGAAGAATCGGGATCTGTAAAAGTCTAATCTTTTCCGCACCCCCACCGGTACTTCAAATAAAGTTAGGAGGAACATCGGCAAACTCGTCAAAACCGAGTTAATCAACACCAGCCGTCCTTTGTAAGACATTAGCTTGCCCTTCCAGCAGCTTAATCTTTTTTCAAATCTATCTTCTATACATTTCCATTCTTTGTCTGTTAACCGTCTATGATGAATTGGGATTCCAAGATAACTAAAAGGTAAGGATCCCATTTCAGAACCAAACAAGTTTCTGTAATTGTCTTGTTCTTCTTTAGCTCTCCCAAAGCAGAACAATTCGCTTCTATTGAAGTTGATTTTTAGCCCGGACATTTGTTCAAAAAGGCATAGAATAAGCTCCATATTCCTAGCTTTTGCAAGATCATGTTCCATGAAAATAACAGTATCATCCGCGTATTGTAGGACGGAGACACCCCCTCTACAAGATGGGGAACGAGACCTCCTACTTGGCCATTCTCTTTTTCCCGACTAATGAGTACTGCCAACATATCCGCTACAATGGTTAACAACACAGGAGACATGGAATCTCCCTGTCGTAACCCCTTACGTGTCTGGAAATAATGACCAGTGTCATCATTGACTTTTATCCCGACACTGCCTTTCTGTATGAATGAATCCACCTGAGACCTCCAGGCTTCGTTGAACCCCTTCATACGTAAGGCTTGTTGAAGGAAGGGCCATTTGACCTTATCATACGCCTTTTCAAAATCCACTTTAAAGACAACCCCATCTAGTTTCTTCGAATGGATTTCGTGCAATGTTTCATGTAGAACTACCACCCCTTCTAGGATTTGTCGTCCTGGCATGAACGCAGTTTGAGTTGGTTGCACGACCAAATGGGCTATCTGTGTCAACCTATTCGTGCCAACCTTTGTAAAGATCTTAAAGCTTACATTGAGAAGACATATCGGTCTAAATTGCTCAATGCGAACCGCTTCCACCTTCTTTGGCAACAACATTATCATTCCAAAATTGAGGTGAAATAAATTTAAGTGGCCTTCGAACAAATCATGGAACATAGGCATAAGATCATTCTTTATGATATGCCAACATTTTTGATAAAGTTCCGCCGGGAACCCGTCTGGCCCGGGCGCTTTATTATGCTTCATTTGTGTTATAGCATCGAACACCTCTTTCTCAGTGAAAGGGACAGACAACACCTCATTCTCTTCTAAGTTGAGTTGCGGTATGTCCCCTATCACATTCTCATCAAGAGAAACGAAACTTTCTTCGGGTGCTCCGAAAAGTTTCTTATACTATTCGGAAATGTATAGTTTTAGGTTCTCGTGTCCTACAATTGTACCCTCATGTTGTTCCAGTTGTATTATCTTTCTTTTTCTATGTTTCCCATTAGCAATCATGTGGAAGAATTGTGTATTATCATCCCCTTGGACAATCTTAGAAACCTTTGCTCTAAGTGCCCATTTCATCTCCTCCTCTCTCATAAGGGCTTGCAACTTCTTCTCAGCCTCATTCTTAATATCTCTCTCAGAAGTATTAAGAAGTATGGATTCCGCTTTCACATCAAGTTCATTGATAATCCGTGTCAATCTTTCCTTTTCCACTCTATAAATACCACTTTGATGTTTGGCCTAGCCTCTCAAGAACTGGCGCAGGTGTCTAATTTTGTTTTGCCATCTCTCCACACTAGAAGACCCTCCCATGTCTCTGGCCCATTCAGCCGCAATGAGCTCCATGAAGCCCTCCCTCTCAAACCATCCTAATTCGAAAGAGAAAGTATTTTTGTTTCCCACATGGGTCACTTCCTCGGAATCAACTAGTAGTGGGGTATGATCAGATATGGCCCTCTGTAGGGCCTGAATCGTAACTAGCGGAAATTTTTGTTCCCACTCAACACTAGTGAGAACCTTGTCCAATTTCTCGTAAGTAGGAATTGGCAAGGAATTGGCCCACGTGAATTGCCTACCAATGAGGTCAATCTCCCTTAGATCGAGACTTTCAATTATCATATTAAACATGAATGACCATCTTCCATCAAAGTTGTCATTATTTTTCTCCTCTCGTCTTCTAATGATATTAAAATCTCCCCCACCAGAATTGGCAACCTTTCATCCCCACAAATTCTCACCAGATCTGCAAGGAATTCTGGTTTAAGCTCTGGTTGTGCCACACCATATACGGCCACCAAAGCCCATCGGAAGCCGTCAATTTTCGACCTTACATGAAATTTGACAGCAAAATCACCGTGAACCACATCCAGCACCTCTAAAGTTTCGCATTTCACCCCAAGTAGAATCCCTCCGGATCTCCCTCTTGGAGGTAAACAATGCCAGTCAAAATCAACCCCCCCTGAAATGGTGTTGAGAAATTGGTAGGTGAAATTATCTCTACCCGTCTCCAATAAAGCCATAAAATCTAATTTTTGTTCTACTGATGTATCACTAAGGAATCTCCTTTTAGCCAAGTCCGCTAGACCTCTGCTATTCCAGAATATCCCTTTCATATTTTATCATGGAATTTTTTCTTTTGTTTAACTCTCACACTCCGACGCACCGCTGATGTAGGATAAACCTTCCTCTTCCAGGTTTTTCTTGGTTTATCCTTCATCTCCTGAATAGGTTGAGCATTGGTAGCAGGAGTGGCCTCTGGCTGCAAAGGGGCCACATACCCCTCTGGAACCATATCCTCCTCCGCCGCCTCTAATCCCTCCATGGGGACCAAATCCTCACAGAGACTCTGAAGCGCAGTTACTCCAAGATCATCGATTTCTGCTTCATTCATGGGTTTTACTGCTGCTAGATGTCGTATTAAATCCACAGCTCTATTTGTCTCTAAATCTAGTAGATCATTAATTGATTTTGCGGTTTCTTTGTCATTACTACCAAGAGAGATCCCTAGGTTGTTGGCTTTATCAATAATATCATGCTCAGAAAAGTGCAGAATTGAACAACTTGTATTAACTGACATACCTGTCTGAACTTCAATGTCTCGAAGCTTGGCGGCCCTCATGGCTCGCCCCATCTATATGTCATCCGCGTCCGGCTGACCCTGGATTCGGTGACTGAACCGTCTGCCACTGGACATAGGGTCCAAAATACCCCCAAAAGCGATGGCGTCCTCCCGAACGACTCCGACCGGGCTGTGGCCGCCTGCCGTATGCCCGACTAAGTCAGAAGCGATGGGAGACACCGGCCTCCCAGACTACTCCACTGCGGTACCAATAACCGCGACGTCTGAAGTACGGATCCCTGCCGATCTGCTATCATCATCGCCCGATCTGGTCACCACCTGTGCCGAACTAATCGAACGTGACGCCGGAGAGCGAGATGGATGGCTAGAACCCTCCACTGTAGGAGATGGAGAGATCGCCGTCGGTCGACCCTCCACTGCCACTGCTGCCATAGACACCTCCATCACCACGGGGGTGGCTGGGCGGCGATGCGGCGTCAGCTGCGGTGAAACCTCATCCACCATCTGTCGGTGCTCCTCCACCACCACCACCTGTGCTGAAAGATCATCATCAAAGTCCTCTATCTCCATGCGGTCACCCCAAAGATGGCTCGGTGCGGACACTGCCCGAAATGAACCAAACCGGAGAGATGCCGCGGGAGTGGTTGGGGGCGCTGGCCCCTTGTCAGTCTTCGGCTCAGTCGACTGTGTGGGTTTTCTGGCCGGTTTGTCGAGTCCACTGTGATCGCCGGGATTGCCTTCCATCCCCTGGTCACTGATGAAGCTATGTACCTAGGGTAGGGTCATGGACCTGTCCAACTTACCCTCCCCAAGGGCATCTCTACAAAGAATCAGAAACAGTCGAAGAGAAACCATCAGCCACTCGACCGTGGAGATGCACTCACTCGACTACCTTGAAGACACTCGACCACCAGAAGATGAGGAACCCTCCACTCTGCAATGGTCAGGACTTAAACCATATCATTATGATCATTTATGACGCTTTACTGTAGACGTTACCAGTAACGCCTTTCCTTTATGAACATTGAATCCTGTGTAACGGAGGGGAGCTGGGGTCCTGGCACACTCTATATAAGCCACCCCCCTCCTCTGGGACAAGGGTTCGCACTTTCTGTAATTCACACGCATATATTCAGTCGACCGCCTCAGGGCTCCGAGACGTAGGGCTGTTACTTCCTCCGAGAAGGGCCTGAACTCGTAAACTCGTGCGTACAACTCCTTCATAGCTAAGATCTTGCCTCTACATTCCTATCCCCCTATTCTACTGTCAGTCTTAGAACCACGACAGTTGGCGCCCACCGTGGGGCAGGTGTCTTAGCGACTTATTGGAGAAGTTGCAATTTTTCTGATCCCCATCATCATGGTTCCAGGCGGAGGTTTGGCTGAGGGCCGCGAGAT
>NW_024120230.1:0-9789 GCF_003073215.2 Triticum urartu
CACCGGCCGCCTCCGCCTCCTCAATCGGGTGTCCGGAGAGCTGGCCGTCGCCGATCCCTTGACCCGGCGCTGGGCCTCTCTCCCCGCGCCCCCGGCTGAGCGCCCCGTGGGCTACGGCCTCGTCACCGACGACGGCTGCTCGTCGGTGTTCCAGGCGTTCTGCCTTTCAGAAGACGGCGGGGGCTCCTCCGGGCTCCGCGCCCTGGTCCTCTCCTCCAGCGAGCTCCGATGGGCCGACGCCGCTGTCCTCGCGGGCCAGTACAATCTCGAGGACTCCCGGGTGATGCAAGCCAACGGGTCGCTGTACTGGAAGCTCAAGGGCGGGGAGCGCATGGTTGCGCTCAACACGGCGACGATGGCGTTCTCCTTGCTGGAGCTCCCGGATTTCGCGCGGCAGTTCAGCTTCGATGTCATTGAGAAGGGGGACGACAATGCTGGCGGGCTCTACCTGCTCACCATGCTCGGATGCTGCATCGAGGTATGGGGCGGCTGGGATGATGGCAGCGGTGTGCTAACATGGACACTGGTGGACAAGTCGGTGAGGTTCCAAAGGGCCATGGCGGAGATGATTGGTTCACCACAGTTTTACCGGCATGGGCTGGTTGTCATTGCGGTGGTTGCCGGTGTGGTCTTCTTGCGCAATAAGGATCGCCTGCTCTCCATTGATTTGGAAACTATGAAGCTGAGGATGTTGGTTCGGAAAGACGAGTGCCCATCGGCCCTGATGTATCCTTACACGATGGCGTGGCCGCCTTCATGCTTGAACCCTACTGAACAAGGTGCTGGATAAGATGGTACCCCTACTTGCAAGTTTTGGCCAACAATCTGATTATTATACATAAATATTTGAACCAAACAATTCAGTTTATAACTTAACATTTTCTTCTTGGCTTTAGCTTTTGTGGAGATAAAAAGAGCATGCTGATCACACTCCAAAACTTATTACTTTGTTCGCATCTTGGTTGGGTTAAATCTTCTGATACGCTGAATACCCTGATTCTGCTGCAGAAATGTGAGGCTCACTACATCTTATGATGATAATAAGGTTTTGTGCAGAGGTAACGAAGAGGAAGGAGTTCAATCATCCATACGATGGTTGCGGCGCAACCAGTTGTGCCTAAATGTCTGAACCTCGTACGATGTAATTAGTTACTTTTATGTTCTTGGTGTGTGTTTGTGTGGTCACTCTATAATCCGACTTCGTAATCTGGGGAATGCAGTATGTAGCACGCTTCCTTCCTGACTGTTGTATTGTACCAGTTCATCTGTCTCCTCAAATTTGTGTGATACAATCCTAGTCGAGGTTGGAGTGTGTCTCCTTCGATACAGATGCATGGATTATATCTCAGTGTAATAAATGGGCTTACAGAATCATGCACATGTAATAAACTGAAGACTGAAGAGTATCAGTTTGTGTCTGAGCCTTCTTATCTAACCCCTGAAGAATTTCTGAGATGCACCACGGATGGAGACAGCAGCCTCAGGTTTTGGGCCCTGTTTCCTTAGTTTATCTGGGTCGACAATTAGGGTTTTGTAGCCTAGTAATTTCCTACTATCATGAATGCATATGGACTTACGACTACAATGACGTTACTAGTTTCTGATGTTCATAAATGCTTTCCCCCTTGCAGTGCAATTTTCCTTCAAACTTCTGCGTTTCTTCACATGTTACTGTCAAAGTGTTGATTCTTCCACTGTGCCCATATACATTTAGAAAGTAACAAAGATAGGACCGCAATATCTGGGAAATGTTCCTTGCCAGAGATGACATTTGCGAACGACCCAGTTGGCATTTTTAGGGACACGGCTCCTTTGGGTTTGTGACGTGTGGGCCAGCAACCCGTTGAGCCCACATGTCATGCACACAATGGCAGGAGCGAGTCTCATTTTTAGTGTTATTTGGGTGGCAATTTTAGTGTAGTGCAAGGCAGTTCGTTTGTTTTGAGGCAAATTTCTTCGAAAACTGCTATCCGAGCGATCTGGATGGTGTGTGGCTTGAGGTGGTTCACTGGGAAACGTCAATGGAGAATGTCGGACAGATAACATTTCCGTAATAAGGATATCATGGCAATTCATGTTCTTGAAACATCAGCCAGAAAGCATTTCCTCAAAACAGAGCGTTTCTCATGGCCTTGGCATCCGGGGATAATTATTGGAGCAATTTGTGTGTGTGTGTGTGTGTGTCAGTTTATCAAATTGCTCAGTGGGGAGTAATTTAGACTAGTGTATGACATTAGTCTAAGTTACTACCTTCATAATGCAAAGTAACATGATAGTAGTGTCATAGATGGCTTCATTTATTAGCTTGTAGACTCATCTTGTCTTGGGAAGCGCTATGTTATAGTAACATATTATGTTACCACCTCATATTAAATACCTGCCACATAAGCAAAAATTTCTTGGAGTGCGCTATGTTACTAGTGTCATGCATATTAAATACACTAGAAGTCTTAGAACTTGCGTGCGACGGTCAGTTTGGTGCATAAACTTGTAAAATACATATTTTTGGTCATCTAACTTGTGCGGGCGTGTAAATACAGTCACATTTTCCGTACGCAGGTGTATTCGCTGCCTACATGGCACACCAATGGCCGGCGGTTTTTTTCATAAACACCCTCATTCTTTTTACTTTTTATAAAAGCAATCCAACAATAGTTGCCCGCTGGGTCCGACCATTAGTGTACGTTGTAAATATATTGGACCCATTGTCAGTGGCTAGTGCACGTGATGATTTTTCCGGAAACACGCTCATTCTTTTTTACTTTTTGCAAAAGCACTCCAACAATAATTGTCCGCTGGGTGCCTGGGTCCTACGGTCAGTGTAAGTTGTAAATATATTGGGCTGGAAAAAATGGGACGAGCGAGTTCTAACCAAGGACCAATTGGAATGGAGCCAGCGACCTATCCACCGCAATTGATCGTACTTGGTATTTCATTTGGACTACTAAGGTATATCACCTCTAAAATAAAAGGTGCACATTCTGAATATATTTTCATTTCTCTAGATTTTCAAATTTAAAATTATTCGGATTGAAACAATTTTTCTGATAATTTGTTCGAAAAATAATTAGGTACATTCATTCTGCACTATATATTCTTTTGTCTAGCTATATTTCTTTTCGTTGATTTCTTTGAAAGAAATTTCCGTACATTCATTGTTAACTATGTTTCTTTTATATAGATTATTCAAATTCAAATAAAAATTAGTTGATTTGTCCCCCAAAAAATATGTACATTCATTCTGACCCATATTTTCTTTTATCTAGGTTTTCAAATTTAAAATTATTTGAATTCAAACAAAATTTCGCTGATTTTCCCCAAAAAATATGTACATTCATTGGGCACTAGATTTACTTTTATCTTATTTTCAAATTTTAAATTATTTCAATTCAAACAAAAAATTAGATGATTTGTCCAAAAAAAGATGTACATTCTTCTTCACATATAATTTCTTTCAGCTAGATTTTTGAATTCATAATAAATTACGTTTATTTGTATGAAAGAAATTTACGTATATTCATTATGAACTTTATTTTATTTTATCTAGATTATTCAAATTCAATCAAAAAATTAGTTGCTTTGTCCGAAAAAATTACATACATTTATTTTGACCTATAGTTTCTTTTATCTAGATTTTCAAAATCTGAGAGAGGATCCATATATGAAAACAAAGTGTAGACTTTGGAAGAACTACTTGATGGTCGTAAGGTTGCACTATATTTTGTTTTATCTACATTTTTAATTTAAAATTACTCGAATTCATACAAAATGTTTGTTGGTTTGTGCAAAAAATGCGTACACTCATTCTGCACTATATTTTGTTTCATCTACATTTTTAATTTAAAATTACTCGAATTCATACAAAATGTTTGTTGGTTTGTGCAAAAAATACGTACACTCATTCTGCACTATACTTTGTTTTATCTACATTTTAAAATTAACATTACTCGAATTCATACAAAATGTTTGTTGGTTTGTCCAAAAAATATGTACACTCAGTCTGCACTATATTTCCTATCTAGATTTTTAAATTTAAAATTACTTGAATTCAAACAAAATCTAGTTGATTTGTCCAAAAAGTTTATCGAGAATATAAGTAATTTTCTTAAATAGAAAGAAATAATACATAAGAGAAATTGTGTTTATCTATTTAAATGTCAATGTGGCCAGATGGTTGGCGCTCGCACACGTGGCGAGCCTATGTGGTCATAGGTTAGAAACGGGGGTTTGCCCTTTTCTCGTTTGGTTTCTACTTTAGTGGTCATAGGTTAGAACCGGTGCTTTGCCCTTTTCTCGTTTGGTTTCTACTTTAACTCGTACGGTTTATCTTATATAAAGCTAATTGTGCTCTATAAACGTCAATAGTAAGGAGGTCAAGTGGCTATCTAAGTTAGCGGGGCGTGTGTTTGAATCCTGCTGCTGCTCTAGCACTTTTCATTTTATTTGAGGATTTTGTGCATAAATAAATAAAATGCAAGGGTGCTTTTTGAAAAATAACAGTGCACGCGGATTACCCACTGCCTCATCCCATGATAGTGGGGCCCTGCCATGTTTTTTTTTGCGTGCACATGATACGGTAGAAAGCACCGTATATGAACGGAAAGACAAGTTAGATGACCAAAAACACATATTTTACAAGTTTATGCATCAAACTGACTGTCGCGTGCAAGTTCTATGACTTGCGGTGTATTTACCTCTCTAAGTTACTACCTTCATAGTGCAAAGTAACTAAGTAGTAGTGTCATAGATGGTTTCATTTATTAGCTTATAGACTCATTTTGCTTCGGGAAGCGCTATGTTTCAGTAACATATTATGTTACCACAAGCACCTCTTTTCTTATTAAATACTTACCACATAAGCAAAATTGTCTTGGGAGGTGTTAAGTTACTACCTAAGTTACCCCCACTATGGCTAGCCTTATTGTCACTTCTCTTCTCTCCAAATAAGTCGTGGCTTCAATTTAATTTAACAAAAAAAATCATGAATGCCTTTTGTGTCTGCAAAAAGTAGTGAAAAGAGTTTCTTAGAGCGGGCAACCCATTTCAATCCTCCAATGCAAAGGTGCTTAGATAAGGTGCTTAGATGAGGTGCTTAGTGCATTAAATAGTTTAGCAACTCAACTTCCCAATGCATAGGTGCTTAACTTGTTGCTAAGCACATAAACTCTTTCATGCATTGGTCATCTTCTTTCATTTAAGTGGTTTGCCTAGGTTCACGTGCTTAGCATTGGTTCTTTCTGGGGTCACCAAAATGCTCTCTTCTCTTTAATTACTGTGCCATGTCATTTTTTGCTTACATGACATGCTTAGCACCTGTCCAGGGTGGAGCACTGGGAAGGGCGACCATCTCCGCCCACCCAGCTCTCCTCGTCCTTTTCCCTCTCTTTCTCCTCCCAAACCAAATACTCTCTCCTTTCCGGTTTATAGGGCTCAAATATGAAATCTCATCAACCAAGACAGATGATGAGTGGAGGAATGTATCTCGTATTTTACAAAACTACCTACTCCCTCTTTTCTGGTTTATAGGCCTTATCTCAAAATTTTAGTTTTCCATTTTATAAGGCTCAATTTGGTTGTTCCCCATCACAAGTTCAGATTGCAAGATACATTAAATCATTGCATGCAAGTATTAAGAGAAAATTGACCAATTCATGTACTTTATGCATGCATGATTGTAATTAATGCATTGGTAAACATAATTTTTTGAGAAAACAAGAGCATTAATTGGGTGCTTTTGCAAACTACAAAAGGTATTCCACCACTCACCATCTATCTTGATTGGTGAGATTTTTAAATTGAGCCTTATAAACCGGAAAGGAGGAAGTAAGTGAAACTAGCGCATTAATTTGAAGTAATTGCACTACATGCATACTTGGCCACTAGATGAGTAGGACATTGTATGCATTGGTTAGTTTTTTTTAATTATTGCATGCAAAGGTTTAATGTGCCTTGGAATCTTAATAGAAGTTGAAGATGAGCCTTTTAAATTGGAAAAACGAAAAATTTGAGATAAGCCCTGTAAACCGAAAAAGAGGGAGTATGCGTGTGCAACTCCTGCCATCTCCGCCGAGAGGCCGAGGAGGCCAAATCCTTTCGGCGAGCGGCTCTCCCGTGTCCCATTTTCACCTTCGCAGTTGATGGCTTTGACGTCATCCGCACGACCGCACCCACCGCATGTTCGCCCAAGAGGCCCCGACGGCTAAATCATCCTCGGCTTCGTCTTCGACAAGGTCCGTGTCGGCGACTGCGCCACGCATCTCCGGCCACGAGGAGCTCCTGGGCATCCTCACGGGCGCCGTCACATGGTCACGGAGATGTCTCGCAGAAGCAGCTTGGAGGCAGCATTTCAGCGAACACCCAAGGGGTGTCGCGAATAAGCTTACGCGAGCAACCTAATCGCAGTATTAACTTTCTGTCCACACCACAGATATAAAAAAACAGTGTAGATGAAAGAAGCAACAATACGCCCCGTCATCTATTTTGAAACGAAGGGAATATAATATTGTGGCAACAAAGATGAAAAAAAAACACCTCTCTTATAATATAGGAATGTACAAAACCTTGTAGATGGCTACGTCTACGGCGGGAGCGCATCCTGGCCAAGGTAATGGAGGTAGCTGTCGTGGATCCAAGAGCTGGACAGGAGCCATACTTGTTTGGAGAATGGACAATTAAAAAATGAATGGTTTGCAATTCGTGCACTTGATCACAAAGCTTGAAGCATCATAATGGGGCCATCCATCGCCTGTTAGTTGATCAGCTGTCCGATATGGGTCCTGCAACCCGAGCCATAGCAAGAGCTGGCAGTCCTTGCTGACTACTGTCCATCGGCGGTAAGCTTCCTGGAAATTGAGTTTGGCTTTTGACCCAGAACGACATTCTAGGTCAAGTTCCACAACCGTAGAAATTGCTGAAGGTCTTTCTTCAAGAACCAGAATGGCTGAAGTAAGCTAGAATGAATTGAATAGGCAGAATAATAATCCTCTCTCAACACAAGTGACTGGATTCCATTCTGTCAATTGATCCATCATTCAGCACCACAATGGTGCCTGGTTGTCTGTGCCTTTCAATCAGCTTAGCTAGTGTGCCAGGTTAAAGAAGGCTCCTTACTATTTGAAGTGAAGCCTTGTTACTAGTGTCATGAGTCTATTATACTACATCCCTAATGCATAGTATTATAAGTTGATATCATAGAGGACTATATTTATTGTCATGCATGACACAAAATAGCACATCATTTAATATGATACGGTATCATGATATGGATACTCAAGCCTCTCTTTCTTTATTTAATTCTATGCCACCTCATCAAACTTGCTTAGTTGGCATGCATGATACTATCTATGATACTCTCATTACGGGCAGCCTTACCAACCTATATTCATTGTATCAAACCACCACACGAGTTACTCCGGAAGTTCAAACTCCAGGCCTCGTCCCATCCATGCCTCCTCTAGCCTTCCTCCTCCTTCTACTTGGCCAAATCCTTCTCTGCTACGGCCATTCATGCAGCATTTTTTTTGCATGGGTGGCCAGGTCGGCCGGTGTTTTTTTGACAGAAAAACTGCAAGGGAGGCCCCTATATTATTTTGAGGGCTGCTACATGGACGATAATTTTGTGCCCGACGCCTGCACGATACTACGTGGCAGCACCAACAATGTTTAGGCAATTGTTTTTTATTCAAAAGCTGAAGCTAGCGCAGTTGGGAACAAAATATCGGCTGCAGATCGTGCATATGGTGTCGTCCGTGAAGCAATTCCGATTATATTTGGTGCAACAAACCCAAACTGCAAGTACATTGTCTTGAACTTGGGTGGGTGGGAAGGCTTCAGCCCCTTTCCACCACTAGGCTATATATACCTCAGTCTGCAGGTTGGCCGGTATTGCCCTATGTTGGCTTCTGTGACAGTTTTAGCCTAGTTTTTCGTATATTGACCAGGCAACTCTCTTATTTTTAATGAATCGAGATCCTTCGGACTGACTTCGGAAAAAAGAGAAAAAAGAACCGGAAATGCAACTTGGCTCCCGGGTCCCCACACATGTGCCTCACGATTCACGCATAGAAAAGTATTCTCCTGCGTATTCGGATTTAGAAAATGTACCTTGGCCCACGCGCGAAATCACGTGGCTTGCTAACGCCGTTTCGGTACAGAGCGGGGATGACGGACACATACGTTCGGGACTCTTCTCCCCCACCAGTCTGCCTCCACCGCCCACCCCGCACCACGCGACGCTCCATCTCCCCCGCCCACGCCGCCTTGATCGCTCCTCCGAGTCCTCCCCCCAGGTCCAGGCCGGCGCCGCCTTCTTCCCCTATGCTGCGCCGCCGCTGCCTGGTTCCAGATCTAAAGCTTGGATTTTGCGCGGCAGACCAATGACGCATCCATCCCCAAGTGCCCCTGGCCATGGCGGCCGTCGTTCATGTCCCCCTCCACTACCATTAACTCCCCCCTCCTCCGTCCGTCGCCTCGCCGACCCGACCTCTTCACCTCGCCATGGCGCTCCCCACACCCCGCGCTCCTGCCTGCCCGCCTCCGCGCCCCCTCCCTGCCTGCACCTGCCCCCTCGCCGTCACTAGCACAGATGAGTGGGAGGCAAATGAGGAGTTTGTGGTGGCCACATACCAGCTGGTGCCCGTCGACGACCCCCGCGCACAACTCCACTTCCTGCAGGTCGGTCCACTTCTCCCTTGGGCCATTTAGTTTCAGTTCATTTCACTAGATTTGGGATATCTGATGAAAGACTGGATTTTTTTTACACATTGCATCTCTCCTATACCAGGTTAGGAAGATTACTTGGATGCTTTTCAGGCTTCTCCAGCATTAACCGGGCATGCTCTCCAGTATGAACAATCACTTATTCAGGTACGCTCAGTTCAGTACCTTCACACATTTAGAGCTGCTGATATTAACACAACAACCTGTTAGGATTAAGTACCTTTAGGTTTGTGTCAAAGTTGATGCGGGTGGATTCAGTACCTCGACAAATTTTAGTGTTGTTGATATGGGTGGGGGTACTAGTTTCAAACAAGATCTCAGCAAAATGACAATGACAGTTTAACTGAATCAGGAAGAGTTGTTTGAAAATTGGTACTGTGAAATGAAATTCTAGTGAACCTAGACTGAATCATGCACACACAGAAATGAATGAAAATTGACAGTCAAGTTTAACTTGTCATTCTGGGCGAAACTTGACTAAATCACAATGTGTACTGCAAAATCAAATTCTAGTGAAACTTGACTGAATCATTCATTCAGTGACAATGACAATGATATGGATGAAACTTGACTCAATCATGCAAACACATTTAGCACTTCACTTGTTTTCATCTCACTTTAATTGCAAAACGGCATTTCTAGTGAAACTCAAGAACCCTTGTTTGTTTGCTGGTTCGATTAGCCAGCAGAAACTTTATTTGCTGAAACCACAATGACAACGACAATTCTTGTGGTTGTTCTGATCTCACTACCACTCAATTCTTGTACTGAAACCACAATGACAATTTGGTTCTGCATAACCTCTTATATATGTCCAGTAGGATGTACTCTTGCAGCCAGGACCAACTCAAGAAGTAGATTCATTAGATCTCAGATTTTTTAGAACTGTAGATTTTTGTTGTGAGTTCAGTAGTTCATTAGCATAAGTTCAGTAAATTCAGTCACTGTTTTCACACTCTTGACTGTATATTCTCTGTATATTTGACTGTATTCAGATCATGCAGTGACACTCTTGACTGCACGACAATAATCCGCGGCGCCGGCAGCCGAAGCGGACGAAGTGGCTGGGGC
>NW_024120231.1:0-12606 GCF_003073215.2 Triticum urartu
CGAGCCAGCAACCGGCCACTAGGGGGCCCACGAGGTAGGGGCGCGCCCAGGGGGGTTTGGCGCGCCCCCACCCTCGTGGGCAGCCCGGGACTCTCCCGGTCCATCTTCGATACTCCGTGGGCTTCTTCTGGTCCAAAAATAAGTTCCGTGAAGTTCCAGATCAATTGGACTCCGTTTGATTTTCCTTTTCTGTGGTACTCTAAAACAAGGAAAAAACAAAAACTGGAACTGGGCTCTAGGTTAATAGGTTAGTCCCAAAAATCATATAAAATACCATATAAATGCATATAAAACATCCAAGGTTGATAATATAATAGCATGGAACAATCAAAAATTATAGATACGTTGGAGACGTATCATGGGCGCGCCTCCCATGCCTGCGGCAACACCATGAAGGAAGAGACAGAAGCCGGGTGGATGGAGAGAGAGGAGTCGGTGGCCAACTTCTCTATGTCTGCCGCCATCATCGAGGAGAAGTAGACCACGGGAGGCCGCCGCCACTTGGGTCCCATGAAGGCCACCACTAAGGCGACGACTGCGTATTCAGGTGGTTTCTTTGCTGCTTCGTCTCTTCCGAGGACCTTCGTCGACCCCACAAGTGTCTGCCAGACATGAGGAAGACAAAGGGATCCGCAGGCGGCCATTTAGATTAGGTATTGTATTAATTATACCACGAGAGCCGGATTAGCACCGCTTAGTTCATGTAAATGTAATGAAATCCATAATGTTTATATGAAGATCTGGCTTTTTTATACGAAATCCTTCATGCTTATATATATATGAAATCAGTCCGTGTTTGCATGAATTTCCTCTGGTTGGTTAGAGTTGTGCAAATGTATGCTGCTGGCGTTTCATGTCGTCCTCTGCGGAAGGAAGCGGGAGGAAATTTGCCGACTGCCGTTGGAGATGCTCTTATGGTGGAAATAATAGAGTCACATCCAATCCATTTGAGTTAATTGCGTGTATGATTCTCCCTCTATAAAAAGTTAATTGCATGTACCATGTACACGTAACTTGCAGGATGGCTACAGCTTCGTACAAAAAGTTAAAAAGAAAAAGTCCATCCTTAATCTTATATTCTAAGTACTCTGTGGGTTCCACTGTTAGTAAAGTAGAGAAAGAAGTATATATGAAATAGTATATAATATAAAAATCTAAAGTTAAAGACAGAATTCGAACTCAGGTCATCGCATTGCGAGCATCCGACGCTAACCAGTCTAGCACATTTTTGTTGTGGACCATGCTAGAGATATATCTCCTTGTCTACTCTTATACTCCCTCCGTTCCTAAATATTTGTCTTTTTCATATTTCAAATGGAGTACCACATATGGATGTATATGTAGACATATTTTGGAGTGTAGATTCAGTCATTTTGCTTCGTATGTAGTCACTTGTTGAAATCTCTAAAAAGACAAATATTTAGGAACGGAGGGAGTAGAAAACAAAGTTGGTGATGATGGTGTGTGTGCCATCCTGCAATATAAGCCATCGGATTTATATCTAACAGATAGGAAGGAAAGTATGGCAATTTTGCAAAAAGATACCCACACCCCTCTCCACGTTTGCAAATAAGGCCTTCCCTCGTTCATCCTTTTCTCTCACAAGATAAACTACTCATACAAATGCATCTTGATGTTCGGTGCAACGCAAGGGCATCTAGCTAGTTTCTTTTAAAACAATTACTGCGATAATTGGGTTGAACTGTTATATTTTATGTCTGCCCCGGATGATTTCAGATTCACTAGTAGTAACAAAGATAAGGTTGCCTTGTTAATTAACAGAAAACAAGGTGAAAACTATCACATGAGGCCGGTAAAAACAAGGCACACTGGGTTCAGCATCATCGCCACTACATTTGTGCACGTGAGAAGTCTACATATCGAGAGGGCTACGGAGAGAAAGACGTATCGAGTGTGTCTGAGCGAGGCACAGAGACACAATGTTTGAGATAGAAACCAATTGATAGATTAAGATCACATCGAGTTGTCACCCTTCTGCTGTCATTGTTGGGGGGTGGGGAGGGGGGAGGGAGAGAAAGACATATCGAGGGTGTGCGCGGTAGGCAGAGAGGCACAACTAGCGAGTGTGTGTGTGTTTGAGAGACACTCATGCGTGTCGGTGCTAAACAAATGGTTTTTAACCCCTTTCCCCGACGGCAGTTGGAACCACCGCCAAGTGAGTGTGTGCGATAGGGTGTCCTTCCCACACGACCCAGAAATCGGCGGGGATAGGCCTTCCTGGGACCCAAGGTGGGGCCATGTACGACCGGGCAAGGCATCGAAACCCAATCATTTCCGTAGGTATGTACACCCCACACGGTGAATCCCATAAATCATTTCCGTAGGTATGTACATCCCACACGGTGAATCCCAGAAAATCATTTCCGTTCGTATGTATATCACACACGGTCAATCCAAGGAATACGTTTATGTTCTTATGTACACCCCACACAGTCAGTCCAGGGAAAATGTTTCCGTTCGGACGTAAATCCCACACAGTTTTATGTGTAGGCTCGTGTGTGAAAGGTGTAACTACCACACACGGTCTTCCTTGGTTAACTGTTTGCTTTTATCAACTATATCACACACAATTTGATGAAGAAAATTGTGTGGCATTGGGCTATCCGTCGCAAGTGCTTTTACTGCTAGAACTGTCTGCAAAGGTCCATGACACATTTAGCAGGTTTATTAGTTTACAATTAATAATTCCAGTATTACGCAAATTCACATTTCATATCGAACAACTGTTTGCCAATTTCATATCAGGCACATAAATATATTATAACATCACAGTACGGTAGCTACATGAAAACAACACAGTACAACATATAGCTAGTTCAACTTCATAAGAACAATATATTCATTTCCCTAATCGAGAACATCCAGGCTCGTCTTATCCACCTCTGCTTTCAGTTCAGTAAGAACCCATGTTGCACGAGCCAACTGAGAAAGTGCCTCCTCCTTCGCCAACACCATCTTAGCTAAGTCTGATTTAAAAAAAAATCTGAGCTCATTCTCCACCTTTAACTTTTACCCCGCATCTTGAAATATGCTTCAGCATTGACAAGACTTTCTGTAAGCCTACGTGTGTTCACTTCCTCATACATGCTCCAGAGCTTCATTAGGCACATCTTCAAAGACTCTGGCCACTCTTGATCAACCCACTCCAAGTAAGAACACTTCCGTTCATCCTATAATATTTAAAACTAGATCAAAAATGGGTTTATAGCAACACAGAAATTCACCAATGCTTATTTCGAAAAACTGAAGAAACATGTTAATTATGACCTATCTTCTAAAAAATATCAACGTGCAAATGAAATAACTGGTACTGAGACAACAACGAAATCCTGGAACATTAGAAGCTATAATTAACTACAACAACGCTACAAGTTCTTACTCATGTAAAATAAATAACAAATTGAATGTTTTATGAGGAAGGTAAATATAACTACAACAACATAGCGACAGTGTTTGGATGACCGCAAATTGATAGTAACATGTGTGTACATGCTCAAATTTAGTAACATAGAACTAATATCACTAAGGCCGTCCACTATGTATGCCAAAACTGGTGTAAAGACAACTGTTTCTATATCTCGCACCGGTGCCCTGAACTGGCGAGCCGATGCAGCGGAAAAAATCAGGGACCCGGAGTCCGGAGCACGTAGTTGCTCTGATGCCCAGTTTCGTGCCATAAAGATTTAGTATTTTACTGCTTAGCTGCTCGGATGTGTGGACCAAAGTTGGCTGCACAAACTGCTGAAGCGGTGCTAAATAATTTTCTAATGGGATCGCTGATGGGATGGCAACAATTTAAGATGCTAGGTACAAACTATGACACTGTCTTAGGATGTGTTTGGTTGAAGGTGTGGTATGAATGGGTTGGGACCGTGACAGTGTTTGAATCACATTTAACAAATGATTTGTAACAACATAAGAGGGTCTAACCTTCTCTGCACATGCCAGAAACTTCCTCTCAGTGTCCACAGAATCAAACACAAGTAGCTTCAAGCATGGAGATTGATGGTGACAACGAGCAGATAGATCTTCAGCCACCCCGCTCCATTCGTTGCCACTAATGGTCTTAGGGAGCTACAAGAGGAAGAAACGACTCAAATCGACCTCTGGGTAAAAATCCTTCATTCCAAGTCATAGCCCAAGAGAGAGAGAGGGAAGAGAGGCATACCCCGGTGGTGAAGGAGTAGTCACCGGAGGAGGAACCGCTGGAGATGTCTTTGAAGAAGACCATGGCGACCCCGGCGGTAGGATGCGAGATGGCGAGAGCGAGGAAGCGGCTATAGCTTAGCAAGGAAGGAAGGAAGGAGGAAACAGGGGAAATGTGACTTGTGGTTGGGGAGAAAAGGGGGGCGGTGGTGAGGCCTCGTCGAATGAATAAAACTCGACGCTGGTGGGGGCGGGGGTAGATATTTTGGCGGTAGGCCAAAATTTTGGGAATGTGGAGGGAAACTTTGTGTGGCACCCCGGCTCAGAGCGACCGGTTTACCCTGCTTTGCCAGCCCAGCGACCATGTATTCTGGCAACACACAACATCTTGGTACAGAAAAACAACCGCTTTATTGATGCTAGTGGCTCAGAGTTTATATTACAACAGATGTCAAGGCCGAGCAACAGGAACGGTGCGGCTGAACAATATGTACATTATTTTGTGAACATAAAGGGGCCTCGATCATAACAACTACGTGGCAACGGAACAACGTCGTAGCGGAAAATCCATATCACAGGGACACCGATGTGGACACGATCTAGACTCGAGCAGCGCTCCTTTCCAAATGCGACTTTCCCGAAATCTGGCATGACACGCCAGGTCAGTACATTGAATGTACTTGCAAGCTCACAACACGCATAATCATAATGACAAACAATATCATGATATTTAACCAATTAATAATGCAATAATGTTCCAACATGCTGTGCTCGTGCTCCTGGGATAAACATCCCTCAGTATCGACTTACCAATCATGATTGTTCTCGAATCACAAACAAACCACCTTCGCGGTCTTAACTAAAGTAACGCGTGATCCTTACGACGATCACCACCAAAGTAACTCGTGATCCTTACGGCGATCACCACCAAACCACCATCGTGGTCTTGAACATCTCGATGGCCTTTCAGCCATCATCTTCAGTGCAATGATCATAACTTAGTGTGCATGTTTATTAAATGTTGACTCATGGTGGGACCTACTACGAGTTGTCCATAACCGTGGACTCGGCTATTGATGGATTATACACTCTGCAGAGGTAGCACACTGTACCCACACCTCGGAACCCTTGGCCTCACACTCCAATTCGGGTGGACCAACGGTATTCTGACGAAACCCTTCCATTGCGATGACACTCTCCCAGCCACTCCGACCCAATCCCCAATGGGCTAGTCCTAGGTGGCCCCGTGTCTACCAAAGACACATCGACCACCGTCATGGCCAAAACTTCCCTCACGGGGACCAGTACGAAAAATCTCAAATAGGGTCACACAAGGTTATGCTTGCTTACCGTGCCAGGGTAAGCACGCCCATAACCTTCCCTAGTTGGAGGCACCGACCAGAGGCATGTCAATGGACCAAATCAAGGCCTTCGCACAAAGGCAAATGTGGTTGCACTGGGAAAATCTCGATTCAGCGGCACCATGACCTAGTCAACGATATATTTAGGTTGAGTTATATTCAGGTTCAACTTAAAAGGAGAATGACCGGTGTCATAGCATGCCATGAAATGCAATACTACACATGCATTACATAATACGAAAATGACTGATGTCAACCATATTCACACTAAACATAAGCATCAACAACTTATATTACTTTCTTGGTCTTACTTTAACCATATATTTTGCAGCAAGCCATATTATTTTCTCATGCAAGAAAATACTCCGATTAATTCCTGACATGCATAGCAAAGTTTCTACTATCATCATCGCAAGCAAATCCTAATTTATTTACCAATCAAGTTAGGTACAAACATTCTGTAAATTAGGTAAATTGTCTAAGCAAGCACTTAACAGGATATTTTCTAGCAAATTTAACCATTTTTATTTATGTAAAAAATAACTTCAATCCATTATCCACATGCATAACAACTCATTTTATCATTACCACAATTATATCTTAGCTTCTTTACCAACTAAGCTAGTTTCAAGGTTCTGTAAATCAAGCATAATACCAACACACAATTAACAGAATATAAATAACATAATAGTTATTTAAATGCATGGATTAATCCTATCATTCAAGTAAGAAAATCATCAATATTGAAAATGTAACCACGACAATGTTGTTGTGGCTTGCCCTAGTGCAGATGAGGTTCACAAGCCTTCTGGTGATCCTCAAGACAAGCCTCACCCTCTGAAAATAATTTTAAACACAAGAAGAAAATATCAAGAACTCTTCTAAAAATCACCAGAAATTCTAAACAGCTCAGAAAAATCTCATTTTTGGTGAGCTGTTAGATTTCTTTGCAAAGAACAATATGCAAAAAGAATCAATTCATTTGGACTTATGGTTGAAAAGTTATGGCTGTTTGAACTCTCTGGAACTGAATTAAGTTTGAATTAAGTTCGAAGGCGTAAAGCCTCAGGGCGCCACCACTCGAACCACTTTGCGCGCGTACAGAGTGGCTGACTAGCGGGCCCCGCTAGTTAGGTGAGAAGGAGAGGAAGAAGGAAACAGAGGGAGTCGTAGCTCCGCCGGAGCTCTCGCCGGCGATGAGGACTCCCTAGCCAAAACGAGAGGGAGGGATGGAGAGAGGGGACGGTGGCGCACCTGCCCGTACCCATAGCGTGGCTAGGGGTGGTCGGACGGTGTCGGAATCAACCTCGCAAGCGGAGGCAGAACGCGGTGGTCGCCGAAGATGAAGAAGACGACGAGAAGAGGCAACTCTAGGGGCTCCAGGTGGATGGGATGGCTTCACCGGAGAGAGGCGGAGGCCCTGGAAGTGTTGCCCTGGACTGGGATGGGCTGGAGCTACCGCGGTGACCAGAGGGGATCGCCGACGAGCTCGAGCACGAGGACGGCGGCCCGCGGCCCGCCTGGCTGGGCTACGGCTTCCTACTCGCTTGTGGGTTGTGTGGGAGTGGTGGATGGTGCTCAAGGAGGCTGGGGGCAGCTCCATTTATAGGCGAGCGGAGAGGGGGGTTCGGGCTCCACCGATGGACACCTATCCATGGCGCCCGGCGATGAGTGGCGTCAGTGAGAGGGGGAGAAGGCGACGCAGCTCACGCAGGAACTGTGGGCGAGCGGGGACGAGCACAGGAGCGAGGGCATGGCGACAAGCACAGTGTGCACCATACTGTTGGGTTGGCCGGACCGCGCCCGTGCTCGCTACGGCGAGCTCCAGCGTCAGCGAGCGCCAGGGAGGAGTTAAGGACACTGAGACGAAGATGGTGGCGAAGTTTGGCGCGCTACGACAGGCCGGGGAAGCGAGCACGCGCGAACAGAGCGTTCGGCGGCACTCAGAGCGCGTTGACACGCATGACAGCACCCCTGGACGAACACGGTCACCGCGTGGACTATGACATCAGGCCGAGCTAAGCCTAAACTTCATGTCTGGCGTGTTGTTCGTGGTAGATTGAGAGGTTACCACACTTTGGTTTGGATCCAGGTGCAGTAGAGAAGTTTTTACATGCTAGGTAAGTTTCTGGTCAGTAACTTTGAGAGGTTACCGAGGTCAAATGGCTGGGAGTTGGAGGCTGTGCTTTGGAGGTTAGCCATGAGTTACTAAGGTGAAGATGCACAAGAAAAACTAGGCACAATGGAGCAAGTAAAATGGTAGTTGCTACAGAAACCACCATTTCTGTCCAGAACAGAAAATATTTTTCTGTAGCAAAAATATTCCAAAAAGTGATGAAATATTTTTGCTCAGGAAGGTGCTCTAGGGTTCAAAGAATATTTGTGAATTATCTCATATTTTTCTGAGCCATAAAAATTAGGGTTGCTTTGGAGCATAGTGATCTAGCTAGGGTTTTTGAGAGAGAAATGAATATTTTTCATTTAAGAAAAATATTCCAAAGATTATTTTGGGGTGGATTAGAAGGGGAATGATGATAAGGGAGGGAAATGAAGCACTTGGGTGAAAGCCAAGGGTACCCAAGTGTTTAAGTCCATAGGAAAAGATTCAAAAACTCCAAGTTTTAAATTGAATCCAAAAGAAAATCAAGCAAATGAGAGAGGGCAAAACTAGGCTGTCACAATCCTCCCCCACTTAGAATGAATCTCGTCCTCGAGATTCAGTTTCTTGGGGAAACCACTCTGGATAATGAGTCCTTAGGAATTCTTCCCGCTCCCAAGTTGATTCTGACTCTGTGTGATGCTCCCATTGAACTTTATAAAATTTTCTTACTTTAATGTGAGTGACCCTTTCCATCTGATCCAAAATTTTGAACGGTCTCTCTTCATAAGTTAAATCATTTTCCAATTCTACCTCAGCCATAGCGTTCCTTTTCTCAGGCGGGGATATGCATCGTCTCAATTGTGAAACATGAAACACGTTGTGCACGTCTGCCAATTTAGCGTGTAGTTCCAATTGATATGCAATAGTACCCCCTCGAGACATAACCGGGAATGGACCAATAAATCTGGGTGCCAACTTTCCACGGGTCTGAAATCTCTTGACTCCTTTCATAGGAGTGACTCGGAGGTATACGTGATCTCCGAGTTCAAAACTGACTTGTCAGTGCTTTGCATCATAATAACTTTTATGTCGAGATTTGGCCAATTGCAATCTGTCTCTGATTTCCTTAACTTGTTTCTCAGCTTCCATCATGTGATCTGTTCCGAAGATACGGCTATCTCCAGTCTGAGACCAATTTAAAGGAGTGCGGCACTTACGGCCATACAGAGCTTCATACGGTGACATCTTTAGACTGGTCTGGAAGCTATTGTTATAGGAAAACTCGGCATATGGCAAGCAGTCTTCCCATTTAGATCCTTGAGCTAAAGCAAAGGCTCGCAACATATCTTCGAGTATTTGATTTACCCGCTCTGTCTGTCCATCGGTCTGAGGATGATAAGCAGTACTATATTTCAGCGCTGTCCCCAAGGCTTTATGGAGACGGGACCAAAAAGCGGAGGTGAACAGGGAACCTCGGCCGGAAGTGATAGTTCGGGGTACTCCATGCAGACTGACGATTCTGGATACATACAACTATGCAAGTTGATCTGCTCGATATCTGGTGCTGATCGGAATGAAGTGAGCAACCTTGGTTAAGGTGTCCACTATGACCCAGATTGCATCATTTCCTCACCGAGTCTTAGGCAATCCTGTAATAAAATCCATACAAACATCATCCCATTTCCATTGCGAAACTGGCAGCGGTTGGAGGAGTCCGGCTGGCTTCTGATGGTCTGCCTTTACCTTGTTGCATATGTTGCAACATGCCTCGAAATAGGCAATATCTTTCTTCAGGCCCTCCCACTGAAATATTTGTCTAAGGCCCTCATACATTTTTGTACCTCCCGGGTGAATGGAATGTGAGGATTCGTGTGCTTCTGACATGATTTTCTTCGTTAAGTCCGGCTGATTGGGTACACAAATCCGTCCACGGAATCGGAGGGTACTGAATTTGTCCTTGGAGAAATTTTGGGTCTGCACTGCCATCGGGCTCTTGGCACGCTTCTGTAGTTTGATGTCAGCTGTCTGGGCCTTGCGGATCTCTTCCTCAAGTGTGGGGGTAACTTCCAAAGTATTAGCGAGGCCAGCATCCACTATGACCAGGTTGAGCTGAGCGATCTCCTCTTGGAGCTTGAGAGGCAAGGATTTCAATATGGCATTTAAGCTGACAGGCTTTCGACTGAGGGCATCGGCAACCACGTTGGCCTTACCCGGGTGATAATTTATTCCAAGATCATAATCCTTGACCAACTCTAGCCATCTTCGTTGACGGAAATTTAAATACGGCTAAGTAAATATGTATTTAAGGCTCTTGTGATCGGTAAAAATTTGGCACCTTTTTCCAATGAGGTAGTGTCTCCAAATTTTTAGCACATGAACCACCGCAGCCAATTCCAAATCATGAGTAGGACAATTTCCCTCATGAGGTCGTAGCTGTCGCGATGCATATGCTACTACCTTGCTGTCTTGCATAAATACGCAACCAAGGCCTTGCCTGGAGGCGTCACAATACACATCAAAGCTACGATAAATGTCTGGGAGAGTCAACACATGTGCGGTTGTCAGCCGTATCTTTAGCTCATTGAAAATTTTCTCACAGTCCTCCGTCCATTCAAACTTCTTATCCTTTTTGAGCAGCTACGTCATGGGTTTAGCAATCTTGGAAAACCCTTCGATGAAATGACGGTAATATCCAGCTAATCCGAGAAAACTCCGGATCTGTGTCACTGTCATAGGTGACAGCTAGTCGAGCACATCCTTTACTTTGCTCGGGTCCACGGCTATACCTTCGGCGGATAGTACATGTCCGAGAAACCCAACTTGCTTGAGCCAAAACTCACATTTACTGAATTTGGCGTAAAGCTGATGGTCGTGGAGTCGTTGTAGCACTGCTCGAAGGTGATCCTTGTGCTCGTCTTCACCCTTGGAGTAAATGAGGATGCCATCGATGAAGACTACCATGAATTTGTCGAGGAAGTCCATGAATACTTTGTTCATCATATGCATGAAGAAAAGCAGGGGCATTGGTGAGACCAAAGGACATCACAGTATTCATAAAGACAGTACCGAGTAGTGAATGCGGTCTTAGGAATATCTTCCTTTTTAATCTTGAGCTGATGCTATCCGGTCCGTAAATCGATCTTAGAGAATACTTTAGCCCCACTGAGCTGATCAAACAAATCATCAATCCTTGGCAGCGGGTATTTATTTTTGATGGCTGACCTCATTCAGCTGGCGGTAATCTACGCACATGCGGAGACTGCCATCCTTTTTGTCCACAAAAATAGCGGGTGATCCCCATGGTGAAGAGATGGGACGAATATATCCTTTCTGGAGCAGTTCATCAAGCCGTTCCTTTAGCTCCACTAATTCTGATGAGGGCATTCGGTAATACTTCTTGCATAACGGTGCAGTTCCGGGCACAAGATCTATTGCAAATTCCAGTTCTCGGTCTGGTGGCATGCCTGGCAGTTCTTCTGGAAATACATGAGGGTACTCGCTGACCACAGGAATTAGTTCCAACTCAGCCATAGTGGTGAAAACCAATTCTTGCTTGGGTATTTTCTTGCGAGCATAGAATTTGGTAGTCTGCCCGTTCAGACTGGTCTAAGTGACTTCTCGTGTTGCGCAGTTTATACAAACTTGATATTGGGTCAACCAATTCATACCCAATATAATATCCAACTTTTTAGACTCAATAATTATCAGAGAGGTTGGAAAGTAGACCGTTGATATTGATTTCCAGATCGCGGCAGACCATGTTGCTCTTGATTAGAGATCCTGGGGTTTGTACCAGCATATTTTTGCCCAAAAGTGTACAAGGAAATTTGTTTTGGGCAGCAAAACTCCGAGAAATAAAAGAATGGGAAGCCCCAGAGTCAAATAAAATTATGGCAGGTATGTCATTAACAGAAAACATACCAATGACGACTTCGGGGTTCTCTTGTGCTTCGCCGGCTGAGAGGTGATGCACATACCCAGTAATGTTTTGCTGGGTCGGGCATGACTCTATAAAGTTGACTTGTGGCCTGAATGGGGCATTCACCTTGTTATTCTTGGGGCACTGTTTGGCATAATGCCCATTCTGCCCATAATTGAAGCACGAAATATTGCGCTGACGCTCCTCACGTATTGGGTTGGTCACGGCATTCTTGACTTGAGTGGTGGTCTTGTTAATATTCTTTTGCCAATTGGGCTTGTATTCCACCTGAGTCTGTTGCCAGGTTCGAGCGTTTTGCACTGGTTGCCCATCCTTCTTTGGCTCAAACTAACGCTTGTTATCGTTGTTGTTGGCAGGCCTATTATCTGATACAAGCTTGTGCTCCGTTCAGCAATGAAAGCTTTGTTCACCAGAGTTTGGAAATCTGGGAAATCAAACATACTGAGAGTACACCAGAGTTGCGGATTTACGCCTCCATGAAATCTGTCAATCTTCCTTTCCTTGGTGGCCGCATCATAAAGGGAGTAACGGGTCAGATGATTAAATTTTTGCAAATATCGCCCCACAGACTGGTTTCCTTGGACGAGTGCGAGAAATTCACGCTGCTTAACCTTCATAACTCCAGTAGGGATATGATAATTCCGGAACTGATCCTTAAATTTTTCCCAGGTGATTTCTTCATTAGCAGGTGTCGGAGTAATGGGCCATGGGTAGGCCAACCCGAGTCCCAGAACCTTTCAAGACATCGGGGCAGGCTGCGCCCCTCAAGACCCCAGGACAAAGAGCCGCCTCCTGAGGAGTCGACGGCAGGGCGGCCGACTGCCTGCTCATGGCCGAGTCCCCGGGACGACTTCCAGGGAAGCCGGCTTTGGGGAGTCGGCATGCGACTCCAACAAACCCCATGACCTCATCAAAGGGGACGAGGCAGGGGCGTGGCTGCAGCGAAGCCCACCCCCGCCCCTCACCAAGGGCAAGCATGGCCACAGTACGCCGTACCCCGGAAGATCTCCGTGCGGCGTGGCACTGTTGCCATGCCG
>NW_024120232.1:0-9088 GCF_003073215.2 Triticum urartu
ACCAAACACATCAAGAGACGCTTCAATTCCATCCGGGATCTAGTCCAGGTGGGAGACATAGAGATTTGCAAGATACATACGGATCTGAATGTTGCAGACCCGTTGACTAAGCCTCTTCCACGAGCAAAACATGATCAGCACCAAAGCTCCATGGGTGTTAGAATCATTATAGTGTAATCTAGATTATTGACTCTAGTGCAAGTGGGAGACTGAAGGAAATATGCCCTAGAGGCAATAATAAAGTTATTATTTATTTCCTTATATCATGATAAATGTTTATTATTCATGCTAGAATTGTATTAACCGGAAACATAATACATGTGTGAATACATAGACAAACAGAGTGTCACTAGTATGCCTCTACTTGACTAGCTCGTTAATCAAAGATGGTTATGTTTCCTAACCATGGACAAGAGTTGTTATTGATTAACGGATCACATCATTAGTGTGAATGATCTGATTGACATGACCCATTCCATTAGCTTAGCACCCGATCGTTTAGTATGTTGCTATTGCTTTCTTCATGACTTATACATGTTCCTATAACTATGAGATTATGCAACTCCCGTTTACCGGAGGAACACTTTGGGTACTACCAAACGTCACAACGTAACTGGGTGATTATAAAGGAGTACTACAGGTGTCTCCAAAGGTACATGTTGGGTTGGCGTATTTCGAGATTAGGGCAATTTGTCACTCCGATTGTCGGAGAGGTATCTCTGGGCCCTCTCGGTAATAACATCACATAAGCCTTGCAAGCATAACTAATGAGATTAGTTGTGAGATGATGTATTACGGAACGAGTAAAGAGACTTGCCGGTAACGAGATTGAACTAGGTATTGGATACCGACGATCAAATCTCGGGCAAGTAACATACCGATGACAAAGGGAACAACGTATGTTGTTATGCGGTCTGACCGATAAAGATCTTCGTAGAATATGTAGGAGCCAATATGGGCATCCAGGTCCCGCTATTGGTTATTGACCGGAGACGTGTCTCGGTCATGTCTACATTGTTCTCGAACCCGTAGGGTCCGCACGCTTAACGTTACGATGACAGTTATATTATGAGTTTATGCATTTTGATGTACCGAAGGTTGTTCGGAGTCCCGGATGTGATCACGGACATGAGAGGAGTCTCGAAATGGTCGAGACATAAAGATTGATATATTGGAAGCCTATGTTTGGATATCGGAAGTGTTCCGGGTGAAATCGGGATTTTACCGGAGTACCGGGAGGTTACCGGAACCCCCCGGGAGCATATGGGCCTTAGTGGGCTTTAGTGGAAAGGAGAAAGGGGCAGCCCAAGGTGGCTGCGCCTCCCCCTCCCCTAGTCCTATTAGGACTAGGAGAGGTGGCCGGCCCCCTCTCTCTCTTTCCCCCCTTGGGGAATCCTAGTTGGAATAGGATTGGGGGGGGAGTCCTACTCCCGGAAGGAGTAGGACTCCTCCTGCGCCCTCTCCTGGCCGGCGCCCCCCTCCCCCCTTGGCTCCTTTATATACTGAGGTAGAGGCACCCAGAAACACACAAGTTGATCCACGTGATCTATTCCTTAGCCGTGTGCGGTGCCCCAGCCACCATAGTCCTCGATAATACTGTAGCGGAGTTTAGGCGAAGCCCTGCTGCTGTAGTACATCAAGATCGTCACCACGCCGTCGTGCTGACGGAACTCTTCCCCGACACTTTGCTGGATCGGAGTCCGGGGATCGTCATCGAGCTGAACGTGTGCTCGAACTCGGAGGTGCCGTAGTTTCGGTGCTTGATCGGTTGGATCGTGAAGACGTACGACTACTTCCTCTACGTTGTGTCAGCGCTTTCGCAGTCGGTCTGCGTTGGGTACGTAGACAACACTCTCCCCTCTTGTTGTTATGCATCACATGATCTTGCGTGTGCGTAGGAATTTTTTTGAAATTACTACGAAACCCAACAGGAACAACCCCTGAGCATGCCATCCTGCAGCTGGTACAAAGAGTCCGTCTCGCCCGTTGATGATGCAGTGTCAGAACAGACGACCGTCTCACCGCCCTCCACCGATCCTTCAGAGTATTCACCGCCGTGGACGCAGCCTACAAAGGCATGCTTCACGACAGATGGAACATGGGTGGTCCTTGCCCGCTGAGCCGTTTCGATGAGGTTGGTGTGGACGTCCGGCTCAGGGCCTGACTCGCCGATCCGGCCGATGAAGACGTGAATTCCACCAAAGGGGACCCAGTACCCGTACTCAATCAAGCCGGCCTCGGGGCCCCAGCCTTCGTCGTCGATGTAGAGCTTGCCGCGACGACTCTTGGTCATCCGGCCCACAGCGTATACCTTGAGCCCTTCGAAGTTGCCCTTCAAGAACTCAAATCCACCGTGCGCTGGCCCCACAGTGAGCGCCAACTATCATGGAATTGTCACGGCAAATGTCCTAGAGAAAGGACTTAGTCGTAGGGCCATCGCAACTAGGAAGCTTAAAGGGGTTAATCAGGACAAAGGACACGAGAGGTCTTATACTAGTTCGGCCCCTTACGATGAAGGTAAAAGCCTAAGTCTAGTTGTGTTTGTATTGCTGGGGGTTCAATCACCAAGAGGCTTAACTCGCCGACTTGGTTATCGATCTCTTGTTTCTTGCCCTAAGCCGCCACTAGGTCGTCCCCTTATATACACGGGTTGATGCCTGGTGGTTTACAGAGTCCTGGCCGGCTCATAATCGTGTCCGGCTCTGTGACTTCTTTTACATGCCTTTCTTTACAAGTCTTTCCTTACATACGGTGGTTCACAATACCGGGCCTTAAGCTGCCTCCAGGACTTTGGGCCTTCTATAAGATTTGACAAACTATTGTCTTTAAGGTTTACTGGGCTTCTTGTGTAACCCACCATTGGGGCTGACCCGGCCCCTCCTGGGCGGGTCATAACTGATAGTTATATCCCCAACACAGGGGGTGGCGGAGGCCGGTTCCTCCCTCACGCGCGAGATCCGCGCATGTCGACCCGGAGGAGCATGTGCGATCTCCTTTGCTGGTCGCTGATCTCAATGGAAACGGATGCGAGGCGCCTCCACTGCAAGAGTGCAAAGGCGCTCCGGCTTGGTATCGAAGAATCGGAGCGCCTCACAATGCAGAAGGAGGCCGCCAAGGCAAAGGCGGCAAGGCTCATGGAGTAGGTGCCGGTCGTTCGATATCTCATCGTCATCATCGGGCAGCGGTACGACGAGCACGGATGATGATGACACAACTTCCGCTGGGAACACCTACACAGAGGACTACTACCACCGGTCCGATGACTACTGCCGGCCCTGCACCGTCTATCTAGTTTATTTTGTACTACTATGTAGTTAATCTGCCCAGTGATGAATTGTGTCTGATGATGAACTTGATCTTTTGGTTCGGATTGCTCTCTCTCTCTCTCATTGTCCATGTATACGCTCTTTTTTTGCCCGCAAAAAAAAGAAAAAAGAAAGAGCGCTCTCGGATTTTTTTAGAGGGTACGCCAAAGGCGTACCTTAGCTTTATAGAAGGGGAAAAATATGTACAAGAGATTACACATTTTCTAGTTAGGTGTCACATGTCGACCCTAACCAACCCTCCACACCACTCCCTAGGTGTAACACCCACGATGCGGCTATATCTCCGACGTGTCGGAGCATGACTTAGAGGCATAACCGCATAGTAGGCATGTCGCAAGAGGGGTAATCTTTACACATCCCATGTACTGAATAAGAAAGGGATAAAGAGTTGGCTTACAATCGCCACTTCACACAATACATAAATATAAGCATTACATCATCCAGAATACAATCAAGGTCCGACTACGGAACCAAAATAAAGACAACCCCAAATGCATAGATCCCGATCGCCCCAACTGGGCTCCTCTACTGATCGTCCGAAAGGAAACATAGTAACGTCTGAATCCTCGTCGAACTCCCACTTGAGTTCGGTCGGTCCCCTGCACTGGCATCATCGGCACCTGCATCTGGTTTTGGAAGTAATCTGTGAGTCATGGGGACTCAGCAATCTCACACCCTCGCGATCAAGATTGTTTAAGCTTTTGGGTAGGAAAAGGTAGCGATGTGGAGCTGCAACAAGCACTAGCATATATGGTGGCTAACTTACGCAAATGAGAGCGAGAAGGGAAGCAAAGCATGGTCGATAAGCTATAAAGATCAAGAAGTGATCCTGAAACTACTTACGTTCAAGCATAACAAGAAACAGTGTTCTCTTCTCGAACTCCGCCGAAAAGAGACCATCACAGCTACACACGCAGTTGATTCATTTTAATTAAGTGAAGTTTCAAGTTCTCTACAACCGGATATCAACAAATTCCCATCTGCCCATAACCATGGGCACGCTTTCGAAAGTTCAAAAACCTGCAGGGGTGTCCCAACTTAGCCCATCACAAGCTCTCACGGTCAAAGAAGGATATTCCTTCTCCCAGAATGACCTGATCAGACTCGGAATCCTAGTTACAAGACATTTCGACAATGGTAAAACAAGACCAGCAAAGCCGCCCGATGTGCTGACAAATCCCGATAGGAGTCGCACGTATCTCGTTCTCAGGGCACACCGGATGAGCACTCCGTACAACTAAAACCAAACCTCGAGTTTCCCCGAGGCGGCGCTGCAAAGGACTCTAGTTTGGACCAACACTCAGACGAGCACTGGCCCGAGGGTTTAAAATAAAGACGACCCTTGAGTCCGCGGAACCCAAGAGAAAAAAGCTTAGGTGGAAAATGGTAAAACCAAGGTTGGGCCTTGCTGGAGGAGTTTTATTCAAGGCGAACTGTCACGGGGTTCCCATTATAACCCAACCGCGTAAGGAACGCAAAATCAAGGAACATAATGATACGTCTCCAACGATCTATAATTTTTGATTGCTCCATGCTATATTATTTACTGTTTTGAATGTTTATGGCTTTATTATACACTTTTATATCATTTTTTGGGACTAACCTATTAACCCAGAGCCCAGTGCCAGTTTCTGTTTTTACCCTGTTTTAGGGTTTCGAAGAATAGGAAATCCAAACAGAGTCCAATTGACCTGAAACTTCACGGAAATCATTTTTGGAAGAAAAGAAGCCCAGAAGACTTGGAGTGCACGTCAGGGGATCTGCGAGGAGGTCACGAGGCAGGGGGGCGCCCTCCACCCTCGTGGCCCCCCTGACATACTTCTTCCGCCTATATATCTCCATATACCCTAAAAACATCCGAGAGCACAATAGATCGGGAGTTCCACCGCTAGAAGCCTCCGTAGCCACCGAAAGCCAATCTAGACCCGTTCCGGCACCCTGCCGGAGGGGGAATCCTTCTCCGGTGGCCATCTTCATCATCCCGGTGCTCTCCACGACGAGGATGGAGTAGTTCTCCCTTGGGGCTGAGGGTATGTACCAATAGCTATGTGTTTGATCTCTCTCTCTCGTGTTCTTGAGGTGATGCGATCTTGATGTATCACGAGCTTTGCTACTTTATTTGGATCCTATGATGTTTTCTCCCCCCTCTACTCTCTTGTAATGAATTGAGTTTCCCCTTTGAAGTTATCTTATCGGATTGAGTCTTTAAAGATTTGAGAACACTTGATGTATGTCTTGCTGTGGATATCTGTGGTGACAATGGGATATCACGTGATTCACTTGATGTATGTTTTGGTGATCAACTTGCGGGTTTCGCCCATGAACCTATGCATAGGGGTTGGCACACGTTTTCGTCGTGATTCTCTGGTAGGAACTTTGGGGCACTCTTTGAGGTTCTATGTGTTGGTTGAATAGATGAATCTGAGATTGTCTGATGTATATCGTATAATCATACCCACGGATACTTGAGGTGACATTGGAGTATCTAGGTGACATTAGGGTTTTGGTTGATTTGTGTCTTAAGGTGTTATTCTAGTATGAACTGTAGGGCTGTTTGTGACACCTATAGGAATAGCCCAACGGATTGATTGGAAAGAATAACTTTGAGGTGGTTTCGTACCCTACCATAATCTCTTCGTTCGTTCTCCGCTATTAATGACTTTGGAGTGACTCTTTGTTGCATGTTGAGGGATAGTTATGTGATCCAATTATGTTATTATTGTTGAGGGAACTTACACTAGTGAAAGTATGAACCCTAGGCCTTGTTTCAATGCATTGCAATATTGTTTACGCTCACTTTTATCATTAGTTACCTTGCTGTTTTCATAATTTCAGATTACAAATACTTTTATCTACTATCCATATATCACTTGTATCACCATCTCTTCGCCGAACTAGTGCACCTATACAATTTACCATTGTATTGGGTGTGTTGAAGACACAAGAGACTCTTTGTTATTTGGTTGCAGGGTTTCTTGAGAGAGACCATCTTCATCCTACGCCTCCTACGGATTGATAAACCTTAGGTCATCCACTTGAGGGAAATTTGCTACTGTCCTATAAACCTCTACACTTGGAGGCCCAACAACGTCTATAAGAAGAAGGTTGTGTAGTAGACATCAAGCTCTTTTCTGGCGCCGTTGACGGGGAGGTTAGCGCTTGAAGGTATATCTTTAGATCTTGCAATCGAATCTTTTAGTTTCTTGTTTTATCACTAGTTTAGTTTATAAAAGAAAACTATAAAAAATGGAATTGAGTTTGTCTCATATGCTTCACCTTTTTAATATCTTTCATGAGTATGATGGAAAGGATAATTGTGCTCAAGTGCTAGAAGAAGAAATCTATAAAATGTTTGGCACTAAATATTTGAATGATGAGCATGATTGCAATGTTGTTAGTACAAATTCTTTGAATATCCATGATACTAATGATGATTGCACTAGTTATGATGAAAATGTCTTATATAAACCTGTCAATTTTTGTGGAGTACATTGGGTTTGTAAGTACACACCAAATAGGGAAGATAGATATTGCAAGAGGCATAAGTACTTAGAAACTGAATTGTTGCAAGAAAGTCTTGATGATTGTGCTGAAAAATTCAATATTTTTCGTGCCCCTTGTGAACTTTGCAATGAACATGGTCATTTAAATCTCCAATGCAAATTGTTTCATGACCAAATGTATCAAAAATTGTGATAATTTGATTACCCTTGAGCATCATAAGAGCTTAGTCTTCTTTTGGGGTATGAGGAAATGAAATGTATAACTGAGGATATTCCAAAGTTTAATCTTGATAGAGTTCTTCATTTTGATCTAGAGAAAATTTATATGTATTGTGCGGTGAATTGTATTGAAAATCCTTATATTGCCAATTACATAAAGATAGCAAAACAAATAGAAGATGAAGAGAATACTAATGAAAGGGAAGAGACTTCCCAATACCCTCCTATTATTTCTTATGATGAATCAGGTAACGAGGAGGAGCCTCCTATTCAACCAATCTCATTAATAAGGAGCTCCAAAAAGAGGATTGAACCCACACATGGTGTGGTGAAGAAGAAGAAAAGAAAAAGGAAGAGAGGTAAAAATATATCTCTCCCAAATAATGCTGCTCCTATTACTATTGTGCCTCATGAAAATATAATTGTGGAAGATAATTTTACTTCTTATGATCTTGAAAATCTTTTTGGCACTTGCTTGGAAGAATATGATAATTGCTATACCATTGGTGCTATCCATACTATTAATGATGAGAGTGATTATGCTTATGATACGAAAAGGTCCAAGCTTGGGGATGCTATGTTTGATGAGGATGACATATTTGAGAATATATTTGCTGAAATTAATGTTTTTTCCAAACTTGGGGATGCTACGTTTAATGAAGATGATATTTTTAGTCCCCCAAGGTTTGATATGCAAATTTATAATGATGATAGCATGCCTCCTACTTATGATTATTATTGTGATGATACTTATGCTACAAAGAGTAGTGATTATATTTATAAAACTTGTCATGATTATCATTACCCCTTTTCTAAACATTACTCTTTTAATGTGGAAACAATTTATAGTATTCAAGTCTCTTATGATACTGCCACTATCCCGAATGAGAAGAATTTTGCTTGTGGAGAGTAGTAAATTTTCTATGCTTGTAGATCATGAAAAGAATGCTTTAGGTGCTGTTATATTGTTGAATTCATTCATGATGCTACTGAAAATTATTATGAGGGAGGAACATATGCTTGTAGGAATTGCAATAATATCAAGTTTCCTCTCTATGTGCTTAAAGTTTTGAAGTTATGCTGTTTTCCTTTCCTATGCAAGTTGATTATTGTTTCCATAAGTTGTTTTAAAATCCCTATGCATAGGAAGAGGGTTATACTTAAATGTGCTAGTAATATTCTTCATGATGCGCTCTTTATGTTTCAATTCTTATCCTTTATATGAGCATCATTGAAATCATCATGCCTAGCTAGGGGAGTTAAACGATAGCGCTTGTTGGGAGGCAACCCAATTTTATTTTAGTTCATTGCTTTTTGTTACAGTTTAGTAATAAATAATTCATCTAGCCTCTGTTTAGATGTGGTTTTATGCTTTTAATTAGTGTTTGTACCAAGTAGAACCTTTGGGGAGACTTTGGGAAAGTCTTGTTGATCTTGCTGTAAAAAACAGAAACTTTAGCGCTCACGAGAATTGCTGCCATTTTTTATTTAAGAGTTATGTTTAGTTAATTCTTTTTGCATATGATTAATAGATAAATTCCTCATGTCCATAAATTTATTTTAGAATTTTATGAGTTCCAGAAGTATACGTTTGATTCAGATTACTACAGACTGTTCTGTTTTTGACAGATTCTGTTTTTCATGTGTTGTTTACTTATTTTGATGAATCTATGGCTAGTAAAATAGTTTATAAACCATAGATAAGTTGTAGTTAAGTAGGTTTAACACCAATATAAACAAATAATGAGTTCATTACAGTACCTTGAAGTGGTGATTTAATTTTCTTATACTAACGGAGCTTACGAGTTTTCTGTTAAGTTTTGTGTTGTGAAGTTTTCAAGTTTTGGGTAAGGATTCGATGGACTATGGAATAAGGAGTGGCAAGAGCCTAAGCTTGGGGATGCCCAAGGCACCCCAAGGTAATATTCAAGGACAACCAAGAGCCTAAGCTTGGGGATGCCCCGGAAGGCATCCCCTCTTTCGTCTTCGTTCATCGGTAACTTTACTTGGAGCTATATTTTTATTCACCACATGATATGT
>NW_024120233.1:0-8784 GCF_003073215.2 Triticum urartu
TATGCATCACCATGATCATGCGTGTGCGTAGGAAATTTTTTGAAATTACTACGTTCCCCAACACCAGCAGCCTCCTCCTTCTCTGCCTCGCCAGCAAGGGCGGAAGAGACCCGCCGCCGCTCCGGCGCGTCATAGTCCTTCTCCTCCACCTCGTAAGCAACGAAAGAAGACAGCCGCAGCCACTCCGTCTGCTCGGACGGCGTCTAGCAGTACAGCCAGAGGCGGGAGGCAATACAGATTCGGTCCATCTCTCAAGCCTCTAGAGAAGTTACCATATGAGAGGACCGTGGAGGAAACCACGAAGAACGTGCAAGCCGAAGTGAGGGACTTCTTTGATGGGGTGAAAGCAAAGAAACATCCACCTCCGGAGGAGAAGATAGATCCGGTGAAAGCGATGCGCACTCTGGCTGCCCTAAAGAAACCACCAAAGTCTCCGCCGAAAGGCAACTATGAGCGCATTATTGAAAGGTCATTTATCGAAGTGGAGCATTCGGGAAGTACTATCAGTGATCAAAGGTTAAAAGAATGACGAGCTGGGAAAAAATTGCCCAGCTCGGCGAACAAGCGAACCAATCGTGCCCCCCGCTCAAGGTGTCTAACGATATCATCGCTAATGATCCGAGGATGGTGCCTGGTTATACCAATCTTGGAGATTACCTGCCCAACGATGTAGATTATGATTTCTTGGAGGTGGACGAACACAGATACCATTACGGGAAGCCTCTCATCAAAGATGAAAAATCTCTAACAACGATGATGCGAAGATTCCATGATTGGTACATGAAAACCTGCAGAGAGTCCGGGGGGATGAATACTTTGACGCTGAGAGTTAAAGAGGAGCATGACCTCGTTGGAATTGATCTGTTGAATGTTCCATTTGAGGAGTTCTTCCAGTTTTTCAATCAACAGGCCCTCAATAAATTAACGGTCACTTGCTACTGTATGTAAGTACTACTTCTGTCATTAAGTCTCTATATATATGTCAGCTCTTTCATTGCATGTATATATAATTATCCTCACTATATTATGCAGATTGAAGACCGCCGAATTGAAGAAAAGGCAAATCGGTGATATTGGGTTCATTAACACAAATCTCATAGATGCATATACAGTTGAATTTAAGGCCAAAGAGACCGAGGCCAACTTGCTACGATCGTTCGTATTAAATCAAAACAAAGCTATAATACTCTTTCCTTACAACTTCAAGTGAGTGTTACTGTCTTGTGCATATTCGGTTTCCCTTATTAGTCCAGGTTATAGTAATGTAATTGATGAGTTATGCATGCGTGCGCAGGTTCCACTATATTCTCCTAGAGATTAAACTTGAGCAGGGACTAGTAACCGTCTTAGACTCGAGACGAAAAGATACCCAGGACTATGCGGACATGACTGTAATGCTCGAGAAGTAAGTTAAATCGATCATTATCGCACCATATCGGCAACTTTGTTCATTTCCTGGTATCAAGTAATTGTTTTCTTTGTCTGGCAGGGTTCGGACAAAATTCACCTCAAAAGCTCCGGGACTGCCGAAGAAGCTGCAATTTAAACACCCGAAAGTAAGTACTACTAGCATGTTCCGCGCATCTCCTAGTGATTCAAGCGCTAGTTTCATCAATACCATTTAGCATGCTTTCTTATCAGTTTGATTGACCTCTCTTTCTTGTAAAGTGGTTGTGGCAGGAAGCCGGAAATAATTACTGTGGATACTACGTTTGCGAGTCCATCCGCCACACGACCTGTGAGTGGGGCTACTCTGACGAACGTGCGTAAACAATAATATTCACAATTTTATTTTATTACCATCATTTGTGTTGAGTTTCATTGATTCATATATATGTATTGACCCCCTTCTTCAAATTAGATATTTCGGATGCGGGATGAACTCCTACCACCAGATCGTATGCGAGCAATTCAAGAGGAATTTGCGGCATTCTTTCTTGACCACGTGATCGATAAAGACGAAGAATACCATGTGGACCTTGAGTTCATATATAATTAGGGGATTATATTGTAAGAGATCTTATATTGTATATATGTAGCCAGTAGCGTCGGATAGATATACGAAAACTTGTTGTTCGACCAATCTCTCGGAGAAGGAGAGGTCGATATCACTTCTCTCTGTATGCATATGTTCATGACGATCTTCTATTTCCTTCATTTGCTTACTAGCTAGCGTGTCGAATCCTCTCTATACGTATAGTACGTAGCGTCGACCAAGCACGGAGATAAGAGAGGACACTTCTCTATATTAATTAGCTAGCTAAGACAATATATGAAACACCTAAATTAACCCCCCAAAACCCCTAAACCACCTTCTTTCAAAAAAAACCTAAGCTCCTGCCAGCTGCTGACGCGTGGACGCCTATTGGTCCTGGTTGGTGCCACCAACCGGGACCAAAGGGCGTCCTGCCTGGGCTCGCCACACCGGACACGTGGAGGCCCATCTGTCCCGGTTCGTGTAAGAACCGGAACTAAAGGCCTAGGGCTTTAGTAATGACCCTTTAGTCCTGGTTCAAGAACCGGGACAAATGAGCCTTACGAACCGGGACAAATGGCCGTTTTTCTACTCTCCCTGATTTCCAGGGGGGTGTGGGCCGATTTTCTCCGATGCCCAATGACAAATAGCCAAGTGGAACAACCCCCGTAATAACCCCGTATTAGTCCGTGTGTGTAGCATTACTGTTTGTCGAGTGTCTCCTGACGTGCACATGGCAAAGTAATCGTCTCGTTAGCACTATCCATCTTTGTTGAGTGCCTGTCAGGTGGTACTTGCCAAATGTTCCATATTTTTTCCTTATTTCACTATCATTGCCACAGACTTATAAACAACACCTTCAAAAAAATTGAACTTGTTTTTTCTTTTTCTTTTTCTTTTTCTTTCCTATCTTTTATTTTCTTATATATTATTTCCACAATTCTTTCCAGCCCTTCCTCCCCCTCTTTTTTCATGAGTAGTAATGTCCTGAATGAAGGAATATGGATACCACATTATGGTAACTAGCTAAATGTCTATGCATTTCTACAGACTAACAAAAAATGCATATCTCTACCCTGCTATTATTGAAGGGAAGGTTGTGATTGTGATTCAATAGTGAAGATAATGATCACCATATTCATCTCCATATCCATCACTACTATTAAAGAAGCGAGTTGAGGAAAAAATATTGTATCTCAGCCGCATATCCACCATCCATCAATGGACCGGATTGCCCCAATATTATATCACATCAAATTAACATATTTACTAATTAATTTTAGCCATCTCCATGACACCTTAATAGGAATCATTGCATATCAATTATCTCCACTATTGTTAAACAAGCGAGTTCACCAAACACATTGCATCTCAGCCACATATCCATCATCCATCAATGAACTGGATTGCCCCAATATTGTATTGCATCAAATTCACATATTTACTACTTAATTTTAATCATCTCCCCAACACCCTAATAGGAATCATTGCACCTTAATTAGGAAAAAAATCATCACATCAACCATAATTTCCACAACACCTTAATTAGAAATCATTGCATCTTACTTACACCTTCATTAGAAAACAAATCATCACACCATATCACATAACTGAAAAAACATCAGCCAAAAAATCACGTGCCACACACGTTCCACCACATTAGCTCCTCCTCCAAAAATGCCTCTCTCCTCGCGTAAAAGAAGACTTCCTACATATCATATCCGCTTGTGCCACTGCCAAAACATGCGTTGTCACCCCTCCATGCTTGCACGGCTCTGCCATCACAATGGGCCTCCCAACTCGACCACTCGTACCATTCGCCATCGGACAATACCAATATAAAAAGACTCGAAAAGGCAAATCCAATTAATCTTAGTCATCGAACAATATCAATCAAACAACCTAGATTGCTCCATAAACGATCAACATGTTTAGCGCGCAATTTATATCCAATCACATAATTATGTGTAACTAATGTACAACCTAATATAAGCATGAAATTAATTTTCTCTCTAATCGAAGTCCTTCTATTTATTTTTTAGGAAGGCGATCTCACATATATGGTGTAATTTATGTATTCTTAATTACATAATATTTATGTGATTGAATTGAATTGAATTGGCACCTGCGAAAGCAGGCACCAAAAAACAGCATGGAGGGATGGTGATGGGAGGTGGAGGCGAAAACAAACCGGGGAGGTAAAAGTAAACCGTGCGTACTTGCATACCAACTCCCCTTTTAGAAGTAGAGAAGATTGGTATTTCAGATTCATTCAGTGAGAGGGTAGTGTCATAGTTCTAATTGTATGGCCCCTATTACAAGCTACTTAAATTGGTTTCAGAGAGTGAATTTTATTGGAATTAATTCGAGACCGAAGCACTAGAGTAACAGTGTAACACCAACAATGCATGCCAGTGACCATACAAGGTATGCACATGTGTTCGCATCAAGCTACAGTTTCATGCATGCATGCAGGCAGTCTATTCGAATAGATATAAAGAGATATAATAACATGATACCGTGTCACACAATATCACAACGTACGATGGCATAGTGCTAGCTAGCAAAACTGCAGAGGTTATAATTAAACTAAAAACATGTCGTGGCCATCTTTGGTTCGCATCTTTGCATCTTTTGTTCACTACTAGTTTTCCTCGGTAAAAGCCTGGAAAGCAGTAACAACAGCCACATACGAAATAGTCAACTTGGCAGCTCCATATACGACACTCTTAGCCGCATGTTCGATGGACATCATGCGCCTGCAGGTAGAGGGAGATAGTACAAATGAAAATATACTCCTAGAAAAACTGATAAGACAGTAGAACGCTAGCATTTACAAAAAGGAACATCAGCTAAGAAGTAAAAATACAATCAAGATCGAAGAATCCTCTGAACGTGACACCAACATCCGTCAGCTGCCTCCGACGCCACCATAACAGCCATCAAAAAAAATGACGGATCACCTTCTCACCCTAGCTCGATGGCTCGATACGGTTTCATCGCTGATATGCAGCTTTGCGGACCTTCAAGGTGGCTCACCAAAGACGAAATCATTACCACTGAACAAATCCGACTGGGGCAACACCGCCCGGACACGCCATCGAACTTCACATCTGGCACCCCGCACGACTAAGACGTCGGAGCTGAAAACCATATCTGACATCCACGAACCACAAACCCAGCACACGATCCATCATCTTCCAGATGTCGCCGATGTAGACCATAATCTGCATCCGCTCCTGGACTACCTCCCAAGCTCCGCGCCGGCGCTGGAACAAATGCCGCCGCCACGCCATCTTTACTTGAACAGACTAGTTTTCAAATCCATCCACCATAGGACCGATTGCCTCATTAGGGATGGATTTGAAGAATCTTTATTGAGCGCTGCCATCACTGCCACCTAAGCGAAGATGATGAACAACCTAAAAACCTATATTACGAACGCGTGGATCCGGCGACCCCCCTCACCACCGATGACCGAGGTCGACGCCGGCCGCCGGAGGACGGCGCTGGAAGCTTGGCCTCTCCTAGCGGCGGCTGGGGTTCCAACCGCCGTGCCCGGGAGGAACACTCTATTTCATTGTGCATTTGTATCAACTAGTCACAGAATCATACTTGCAGTATATTGATAAACGAAGTCAGAGAATCATATTTGCTGAAGGGATGAGCAAAAGGTCAGGAAAAAGTAAGATTGCTTATAATGATATGATTTGCATGCAGTTCTATTTCTATTACCTACCAGGTCAGGTTAAACAAGTATGACGATGATAAGTAATTTTGCTCTTGTTTCAATTGCACAGAATTCGATTATTGCTGTCTACACCGATACCTGACGCCCTGAGATATACAAATCATGACCCAAAAAAATGTCAATTTTGGTTCAGATACCTCGCTGGGGACCTCGCTGGAGAGCCCGCGGCAGCGCATCAGGCTGCTTGGCGCGACCTGGCATCCGTCCGCCGCGACCGCCGCCTGCGTTCGCTGGAGCAGGGAGCCACCGAGCCTCCTCGCTGCGCACTGACCCGCTGCCATGGTCGCCGGCCTGCGAACAATATTAGTTAGGGATTAGGATGACAAATCCGTCATGAATCGCTACCTCCAACCAGCCGGCTAGCGGCGGATCCACAACCTCCGCCCCCTACGTTGCGGATCTGGGGGGTCGATTAGGGATAAGTTTGTCACGACTCACTAATCACCACCGCTGGCCAGCCTCGGCAGGCACACACACCATGGATTGGGTTGCAGTCTGGGATGTTTCTGTAGGTTTTGGTGAGCGTACCTTGCGGATCTTGGCGTTCCTTCCTCAGGCGGCTAGGCTTTCCTCGTTCGCCTTCCTTCGCCGACAATAAAGGCGTGGGGTTCTTAACGGACGCGGCTTGCCTGCGGCCTTGGCGTGCGACCATCGGTGCGACGCGGCCATCGCACGGCTGTGCGTGAGCCCCCTCCCACTGCGGATTTTCTCTCAAAAAAAAAACAGAATACAGATCCTAATGCTGATTGCCGTCTGTATGGATACATCCCTTATCCACATCCCTCTCCTGGGTCGGAACTCAAGCTCAGCTGAAGCTTTCCATGTCCTCTGCTGCTCCTGCTCCTCGAGCCTCCAAGCACTTCCTGCCCATCGAGCGGATCTCGTCGCGCTGCCGTGCAGCTTCTACTCGGGCGTGCGCACTCACGCATCTCACCCCATCCCGGTTCCCGGCTGGCCGCCGCCCGCGTGCGCCTGCTGAATCAGCATCCCCAGACCCGCCGGGCGGGCGCGCCGGCGCGGAGCATGTGGGACGGCCACGCAAAGGGGTTGGCGTGTCCTTGGCGGGTGCTCGGGCTTGTGGAGGAGGGGCCGAGTATAGAGGGGAAGGACGTCGAGAATCAGCATCGGCGCCATCAAATTGGTACTCAGATAGGAAGAAGAAAGGAACTGCAGCTCATACATGGAGTATTACCTCCGCATAACACAGGTAATTTCCTCTTCTTCTTGTGTCATTCCAGTCTCATGCGTGTTAAATTCAGAGAAGGATGACATTCAGTTAAGATGACAATTACTCTGCTTTCATTCAGTTAAGATGCGTGTTAAATTCAGAGAAGGGAGGGCTAATAGCAATTCCAGTACTCTGCTTTCATTCAGTTAAATTAAGATTCCTTACATGCTAAATTCGGACTGATTGTCAATTTGTTTTCTGCTCGCTCTATGCCTCTAAGCATGACATTCAGATAGATGGTTCAGTGTACATATATTATGCATAATTGAAATGGATCATTGGGATCCCGGTCATCGTAACTTAAAATGAGACAAGGATAGCTTAGAGGCTCATATGAGAACGATGCTTGTGGAAAATTGTTCACAGCTAATTCTATGAATTAGTACGCAATTAAAAAATATATGTGAACTAGTATATTTGATTGGGGACATTTAGTAGCATTCAGTTGATGGTACATACAAGTTCTAATAAAAATTATTTGCAACTTTGAAGTCAAAACACACATGAGATAAAACTCGCGACAACAAAATAGATCATGTTGGCTTCGGTTGATTGAGGAAGGCTTGGTTTTGTCCTGTCGTCACACTAGAGGTAGAGGTTCCAATGGTCCTTTGCACTGAGGGATTCTGCGCCGATTGTTACTGCTGTAAATAGGTAGACATGTGATTTTTCGGATGACCCTGGGCAGAAAGGTAGCAATTTCAGTTTCATTGAAGTTGAGAAATTGGAAAACTTGGAAGTATGGAATGTTATACCACTGGAGTATAGTGTGGGTCTTGGGTCTGTGGTGGCATCAGGATGGTGTGACCAACTGATGGCTGCATTGTAGCATTTACAATAGATGTCGCCTTCGGTTTGACAAGGAGGCCAAAGGTGTACTTGTGGTTTGTCGGATGACCCTGTGCACAACGTAGGAACTTTCAGTTTAAATGAAGTTTAAAAGGCTGGAAAACTCAAAAGGGGGGAATGTTATACCACTGGAGTATTGTGTGGTGCTTGGGTTTGTGGTTGCATCGGAAAGCTCGGACCAGTTGATGGTTGCATTATAGCATTTAGGATAGGTGTTGGTTGAGCAGAGTTATGCTTTTGTATATAGGTGGACATGTGGTTTGTCGGATGACCCTGTGCACAAAGTAGCAACTATCAGTTTCAGTGAAGTTTAAAAACTGGAAAACTCGAAAGGGTGGAATGTTGTACCACTGGAGTGTTGTGTGGTGCTTGGGTTTGTGGTTGCATGGGGAAGCTCAGACCAGTTGATGGCTGCATTGTAGCATTTTGGATAGGTGTTGGCTGAGCAGGGTTCTGCTGCTGTAAATAGGTGGACATGTGGTCTGACCAGTTGATGGCTACATTGTAGCATTTTTGATAGGTGTTGGCTGAGCAGAGTTCTGCTGCTGTAAATAGGTGGACATGTGGTCTGTCGGATGACCTTGTGCACAAAGTAGCAAAGTTCAGTTTCAATGAAGTTTAAAAAAATCGTAAACTTGAAAGAGTGGACTGCTTCTACCACTGTTGTGTTGTATGGTTGGAATCCCGCCAACAGTTGTTGGGTATGCAGTGGCATCGGGATGGTATTATCAATTGATGGTTGCATTGAAGCATTTAGGATAGTGTTGTAGTCTAATTGATATGCACCCATTTGGTTACCGAAAAATTCCAAAGGACCCTGTTGAAAATGATAGAGAAAGGTCAATACAATTGAGTGTTTTATAAGAAACAAGCAACAACGTTATACCGTTGAGAGGCCATGAGGTTGTAGTTGTACAATAACTTTTTTGTTCTTTTTCTTCTTTGAAGTTGGTTTCTCCGAAGGGGCCTATCAAAAATGAT
>NW_024120234.1:0-8494 GCF_003073215.2 Triticum urartu
GGACTCCGAACAACATTCGGGTTACTGCATATACACGCTACAACCCTAGCGTCACCGAACCTTAAGTGTGTAGACCCTACGGGTTCGGGAGACATGTAGACATGACCGAGATCGCTCTCCGGTCAATAACCAACAGCGGGATCTGGATACCCATGTTGTCTGCCACATGCTCCTCGATGATCTCATCGGATGAACCACGATGTCGAGGATTCAATCAACCCCGTATGCAATTCCCTTTGTCAATCGATATGTTACTTGCCCGAGATTCGATCGTCGGTATCCCAATACCTCGTTCAATCTCGTTACCGGCAAGTCACTTTACTCGTACCGTAATGCATGATCCCGTGACCAGACACTTGGTCACTTTGAGCTCATAATGATGATGCATTACCGAGTGGGCCCAGTGATACCTCTCCGTCATACGGAGTGACAAATCCCAGTCTTGATCCGTGTCAACCCAACAGACACTGTCAGAGATACCCGTAGTATACCTTTATAGTCACCCAGTTACGTTGTGACGTTTGGTACACCCAAAGCACTCCTACGGTATCCGGGAGTTACACTATCTCATGGTCTAAGGAAAGGATACTTGACGTTGGGAAAACTCTAGCAAACGAACTATACGATGCTATGCTATGTTTAGGATTGGGTCTTGTCCATCACATCATTCTCCTAATGATGTGATCTCGTTATCAATGACATCCAATGTCCATAGTGAGGAAACCATGACTATCTGTTGATCAACGAGCTAGTCAACTACAGGCTTACTAGGGACATGTTGGTGTCTATTATTCACACATGTATTACGATTTCCGGATAACACAATTATAGCATGAATAAAGACAATTATCATGAACAAGGAAATATAATAATAATGCTTTTATTATTGCCTCTAGGGCATATTTCCAACAACGCCGCCCTCGGGCGCTGAGGGGCGCACGCGGGCCGATGTAGACTTGACATGCTAAAAATATTTGAAACTCACATAAAAAAATTAAGCATCCACACACAATCCTCAGTCATGACCAAATAATATTTCGACAATCACGTAGAATTGTCCTATGATATTTTTATTTTTGTTTCCTCTTCGCAAGTCGAATTACTTTGTTCTTCACTTCTGTAAGCTTATTTTCAGGGGACATAATAATTCCAGCTATCATTCTTTCTCTCGAACTATCAATAGATTCCTGAAATGTAATAAAAATAATATTATTTTCATCACTTATATATGATATAATGTACTAATTTTTCATACTTAAAATGTTCCCACCTGAGAAATAGCAGTAATAAATTTTTCTCTGTCCCAGTATTGGAAACAGCGAAGGACGAACAATCCACATGAGTTCCTGTGTTAAAAAAACATAAGTGCAATTTTGAAAGCACATTAAGTAAGATAGCACTTGATCAATTAATGTATTTCAGAAGCACATGCTACATGTAACTCACCCATCTTCTTATTGAGGCATGTCGTAGGGGACTATAGGCCATGCGGACACATCCGGGAACGACATAATAGCACTATCATTTGCATCTTGAATATCTCCTCCAAGTTGCTCTCTTTGAAAAAAAAATATGAACACGTTGACTACATACGGTAAACAAATTATATAGTTAATTGTACACACATGAATACGAAACTTACAAAAATTTCAACGAATTTCTTGGTAGCTTCACAGATATTTTCTCCCCCCCCCCTCAAAAAATCAAGAATTTGAAACGCTTTCTTTCTAGTGTGCAAAACACATGTAATCCAATGGTTTTTATCCTTATTTAAAGCAAAATAAGCCTATTTCATAACTTAAATATTGTTAGTAAGCTCGGCTTTTACATAAGATAGTAATGAAAATATAATTCTGCAATACAAACGATACCTTCGGTTTTGCAAAATATTCTGTGACACTATTACCATCTGACAAGGCCTGTGACACTTCTTGCTCATTTTGAGGGACTTGTCATCTTGTAGCTTCTATTTCATCGGTTTTTAGAGATGATGCTTCTTTTCTTTCTGACTGCTCTGGGACATCTATAGGATCCTCCTTCTCATCTTTAAAGCTACTCAAGTGACCAGTACTGAATTTGAACGAATCCCCTTCTTCAGAATCCAAATCATAATGCCCACTGCCATTTCGGCCATTAGATGTGTGTTTGTCATCATACTGAAATTCTTTTTTAGGATACTTGTTTTCATACCTGGACTCACTATTCTGTCCATACAGATTTTCTTCCTCCTCTGCCATTGTGCTCGGTTTGTACCGTACACCTGTTTTATTCATTTTCTCTAACAGTCTCTGCAAAAGTAAGCTCAGTCACATGTTATATCTTTTCATTAATTTATCGAGTTTAATAAAGTGCATATCAGAGTTGTTACATTTTTACCTGTGCGCATAACTCCGGCATACGAAACAATTCCTTACGAATTTCCTTCATATCATTCATAACCCGGTCCATAAAAGGCTTTAGATTAGCAGGGACCTCGGACACATTGTCCACTTTTTTCTTTCCCATAACGGATGACTTTTGGCTACTATGTTTCTTACTGCTTTCAGCTTGTTCATCTGCAAGTTTTTTCATTCTATACTCATTCGTAATGCAGTCATCAATTTGCAAAGTGAGTATGCAATGACAACATGAGTACATAACATTCTTAATGCATAATCAATGTACTAGTAAATAAGCATTATAATATTACCAATCCATGGTCACGACCATTTTCCAGGTCGTACTTGTCTCGTTTCTCCGCTTTAGATTCAGTCCAGTTTTTCATTAGGGGAACTTGCAACGACAACGGGTCATTTTTCGGGCCGGTGGTTGGCTGCACCTTCTCCCAATATAAGTAATACAAAACAAATGACAAAATAAGTTACGAACGCATAAATTAAAGGAATATGAAATAGCATTAATTAATAGCATACCTGGAGTAGGGCTAGGTTGCCACATGGCCATTGCCTCACACGGCCGTCCTGCTTGAGTTTACCAATCTCCGTCAAACAAGTTCGCAAAGTGAACACGTTAAAATTCAACGTGCTTATTCGCTTCACGTCATGCACCAACGCGTAGTATTCCTTTGGTATGGAGACAACCGACATGGGTGCAATAATAGTCCCCAGCAAAACAAGAATAGCCATCCGAAGAAATTCATCATCGGCGGATTTATTCCTCACAATTTTTTGAATCAAGTCATCTATCATTATGTGACCATTTTTTTGTGAACGTACTGAATAGGAATTTTCTTTATTAACTCCTTTCCTTCCATCGCAAGAATGCCAAAAACATCCTCACCTTCATTCTTAAACCCAAATATTGAAAACACATCGTCCGGTCTAAGTGAAATAAAGCCTTTACTGCCACTATGTTCTTGTATCATGAATTTTTTGCTGTTTGGATTATAACCTAACATCATAAAATGCAACAAAAAATCTCTCATTTGTACTGACGGAATGATCAACATCTCTTCCAAGCCTGTTTCGTAGAACCTAAACCGCCGAGCGGTGGTAAATTTTTCAACGAGACTTATCCACTTCTCTATGGAACATGGAACCACACCATCGATGTCCATACTGCATGTTAATTTTTTCCTATTAATACATATTATTACGCAATAGTATCGACATAAATTGTTCGAGGCGGGAAACGTGACCTTAATCCAGGCGACATCCGCCGAACAACGGCTGTGGCGGAGCCGAAAGCAGACAGCCTAGCATCGGCGATCTACGCCTGCGGGCGTGGGGCAGTCTGTGCCAACGAGCGCCGTTGACTATGGACGGCAATGGACGGTGCTGCACGTGCGGCGAGGTCGTTGCGCGCCTGAGGGCGATCGTGGTAGGGCGACTGGGGGCACAGGGCGGCGTACGGGTGCGAGTGGTGTGGATAGGGTTCCGCCGTGCGTGGCGGTATACGGCGATGGAAAAGGAAAAAGTAATTCGTTCGCCGACTGGGCCCAGGCCCGATACCGCCAAACCTATCGCGCCCAACCTATAGCGACGGCAGCCACCGCCGAACATGCTAATATTTAGACCCACATTGCTTTTCGTCATGCTAATTCACTTGTTTAAATACCGTAGTCTGTTTGCAATGTCAAGTCTTCTAGTGTGGCGGTATCACTTAAGGAGGTTAACGTAAATTATGCTCTAGCACTCCATAATCATGGAGTGTCACAGCAATAATTCACATTAATCTTCGTAAGTTAGTCCGTCCGCAATATGGGACTTTTCATATTTTTGTTTTTAATTTTTTTTTATTTTCCATGAAACGCCGCCATGTTTTTTTCACACGCTACAGTATGGCACACAAGCACGCATACAAAATTTGGGTGTGTTTCGACACTCGATGCATTTACTATGATTTTCTCCGTAAAAATACCCAGAAAACGTCTCCCGACGTGACGCAACTTCCGTTCGTACTCCGATTCCATCGTAATCTGACGTGCGAGACCGTGGGGGTAACTCACACGCGCATGCAAAAGTTGGGGTGTGACATGCATTCAGTATGTGTTCCCTTTCGCAAAGCCATGAAACGTCGGGATTTTTTTTCACACGCTACAGTGTGGCACACAAGCACGCCTGCAAAATTTAGGTGTGTTTCGACACTCGATGCATTTACTATAATTTTCTCCGTAAAAATACCCAGAAAACGTCTCCCGACGTGACGCAACTTCCGTTCGTACTCGGATTCCATCGTAATCTGACGTGCGAGATCGTGGGGTAACACACACGTGCATGCAAAAGTTGAGTGCGTTCCGTCCATGTTGACATGTACTCACAGTACAAACCTGAGGTGTTGGTCTGGGGTGTGACATGCATTCAGTATGTGTTCCCTTTCGCAAAGCCATGAAACGTCGGGATTTTTTTTCACACGCTACAGTGTGGCACACAAGCACGCCTGCAAAATTTGGGTGTGTTTCGACACTCGATGCATTTACTACGATTTTCTCCGTGAAAATACCCCAGAAAACGTCTCCCGACGTGACGCAACTTCCGTTCGTGCTCCGATTCCGTCGTAATCTGACGTGCGAGACCGTGGGGTCACTCACACGCGCATGCAAAAGTTGGGTGCGTTTCGTCCATGTTGACATGTACTCACAGTACAAACCTGAGGTGTCGGTCTGGGGTGTGACATGCATTCAGTATGTGTTCCCTTTCGCAAAGCCATGAAACATCGGGATTTTTTTTCACATGCTACAGTGTGGCACACAAGCACGCCTGCAAAATTTGGGTGTGTTTCGACACTCGATGCATTTACTACGATTTTCTCCGTGAAAATATCCAGAAAACGTCTCCCGACGTGACGCAACTTCCGTTCATATTCCGATTCCATTGTAATCTGACGTGCGAGACCGTGGGGGTCACTTACACGCGCATGCAAAGTTGGTTGCGTTTCATCCATGTTGACATGTACTCACAGTACAAACCTGAGGTGTCGGTCTGGGGTGTGACATGCATTCAGTATGTGTTCCCTTTCGTAAAGCCATGAAACGTCGGGATTTTTTTTCACACGCTACAGTGTGGCACACAAGCACGCCTGCAAAATTTGGGTGTGTTTCGACACTCGATACATTTACTACGATTTTCTCCGTAAAAATACCCAGAAAACGTCTCCCGACGTGACGCAACTTCCGTTCGTACTCCGATTCCGTTGTAATCTGACGTGCGAGACCGTGGGGTCACTCACACGCGCATGTAAAAGTTGGGTGCATTTCGTCCATGTTGACATGTACTCACAGTACAAACCTGAGGTGTCGGTCTGGGGTGTGACATGCATTCAGTATGTATTCCGTTTCGCAAAGCCATGAAACATCGGGATTTTTTTTCACACGCTACAGTGTGGCACACAAGCACGCCTGTAAAATTTAGGTGTGTTTCGACACTCGATGCATTTACTATGATTTTCTCCGTGAAAATACCCCAAAAAACGTCTCCCGACATGACGCAACTTCCGTTCGTACTCCGATTCCGTCGTAATCTGACGTGCGAGACCATGGGGGTCACTCACACGTGAATGCAAAAATTGAGTGTGTTTCGTCCATGTTGACATGTACTCACAGTACAAACCTAAGGTGTCGGTCTGGGGTTACAATACGTTTTATCTTAAGTACTGCTTTTAATATAGCAACTAGCTCATTATAATTTTTTAATAAACTCAAAAATGTTAGGCAGTAACTAAAAAGTCATAATCAATTATTTTCAAATAATTGATTATTACTACTTATAATTTATAATAAACAACTTATTATTTTTACTTATAAAGTAAATAATAAAATTGAGGTGGCGTTTTCTATATTAACTAGTTCTATATTAAGTAGTTTTTTTAATATAATTACATAATAAATTCTATATTAAGTATTGTTTTTAACATAACTACTTAATAAATTCCATATCAAGTACTTTTTTAAGAAGTGTATTTTCCAAATTATTATTAATTATATATTATAACAAAAAACATTTTACTATTATGAAAACAACTGTAGCCATTAATGCAAAACAAATAACAAATAAATAATGAACATTTTTTAAACAATAAATAAATAACAAAACTAATCGCACCTCGCCCGCCGAACGATGCCGCGACCGCCTTATATGCTCAGCTCGCACAGCCCTTTCAGAACTCCTCTGATCCCCGCCCCGTCCCGCCGCTGCCCAGTTGGCCTGTGCTGCCAGCCATAGCTGGGGCGAAAGGCCCGCCCCTTCGCCACCCGGCTTGATCGGGCCGGACCGATTAGGCGCACTTGCGGCCTGCCAGCACAGGCGGGCTTATTTTTTTTAATCATTATTTTTTTTGGCTTCTATGATTCACGGCGCGGGGAAGGTGGAAGGGGCACTTTTTTAGTCCCACCTCGCGCGCCGCCTTTGAGCGATTTACTAAATAAGATAGTAATAATGTCATATGACTTCAACTAAAGTCAACTGACATTATTACTATCTTATTTTTTAATATCAGCTCATCATTTCGCGCAGAAATAACAATAGTAAAGTTTTCTTATGTATAATTTAAATACAAAATAAATTCTGTATTAAGTACTCTTTTTAATATAATTACTTAATCTTATGTGGTAAATCCGTCAAAACTACAGGAATTTTTATTCTCTTTTTTAATATTTAGAAATACAGTACTTTTTAGACACATTTTTTTATATTTGTACGTTCCGACGGAGAATTTTGTTACATCCTTCAAATTGCGTATGGTTATTCTGTGTGGGAGTGCTCTTCTTATGTGAGTGGGCATACTAACTCACATGCAAAATTTCAGGCAATTCTGAAGATGTCAAAAAATTAACCTCCTTCTCCGTAGACCGTTCGGGTAGGAGCAAAGGCCCTGTACGAAAACGAGGTATTTTCCAACATCTCTCAAATGAACCCAATTTTTTTCCATAGTCTTGTACCATCATGAATAGGATGCATGACAAGTTTCGTGCCTTTTTTTGCCATTTTATAAATTTTCTATAATTTTTTCGGTCGAAACACTTTAAATGCTGACCGGACGTGACACAACGTGCTCTTCGTATCGAAATACCATAAATTTTTGGATTCTATGTGGGAGTGGGCATACTAACTCAAATGCAAAATTTCAGGTCATTCTGAAGATGTCAAAAAATTGACCTTCTTCTCCATAGACCATTCGGGTAGGAGTAAAGGCCCTGTCCGAAAACGACGTATTTTTCGACATCCTTCAAATGAACCCAATTTTTTTCCAGTCTTGTACCATCATGAATAGGATGCATGACAAGTTTCGTGGCTTTTTGCCATTTTATGAATTTTCTATAATTTTTTCGGTCGAAACACTTTAAATGCTGACTGGACGTGACGCAACGTGCTCTTCGTATAGAAATACCATAAATTTTTGGATTCTGTGTGGGAGTGGGCATACTAACTCAAATGCAAATCAGGCCATTCTGAAGATGTCAAAAAATTGACCTTCTTCTCCGTAGACCGTTCGGATAGGAGCAAAGCCATGTCCGAAAATGAGGTATTTTTCGACATCCTACAAATGAATCCAATTTTTTTCCACAGTCTTGTACCACAATGAATAGGATGCATGACAAGTTTCATGGCTTTTTGCCATTTTATTAATTTTCTATAATTCTTTCTGTCGAAACACTTTAAATGCTGACCGGACGTGACGCAACGTGCTCTTCGTATCGAAATACCATAAATTTTTGGATTCTGTGTGGGAGTGGGCATACTAACTCACATGCAAAATTTCAGGCCATTCTGAAGATGTCAAAAAATTGACCTCCTTCTCCGTAGACCGTTCGGGGTAGGAGCAAAGGCCCTGTCCAAAAACGAGGTATTTTTCGACATTCTTTAAATGAATATGATGCATGAATTTGAAACAAGTAAAACGCTGACCGGACAAATTTTTTACAAAACTTTATGTATTAATAAAACAAACTTTGCGTAAAGTGCTAAACTATCAAAATAAGATACATAATAATGATGTGATCTGAATTTACAATGCACTAGCAGCACTACCGCAGCTGCCCGGACAGTGTAACACTGTC
>NW_024120235.1:0-21448 GCF_003073215.2 Triticum urartu
CGCCCCCCCCCCCCCCCCCCCCGTGCGCACGGGCTCTACAGAACAGCACCATCGACCCCAAGGCTGTGGCTTTGACAACAACTTTGGCATCTTCGCCAAGTGACGTCAATGCATCTTCGCCTTTGGACGTACGGCATCTTCGCCTACTTCCCACGAGTACGACTACTCCAACATCATCAAGTCCAAGGCGATCACCTACGAGCGAGGGCGACACTTCCATCTTCGGAAGCCCCTCAAGGGAGATGGTTGAGCATGGGATTTTCGCTTCAACCATGGCGACATATGATGACTTGTGTGACTTGTGCCACCATATTGAGAGTGAGAGTGACTTCACCACTAGCCCCATATATGACGAGTTGCCACAACCCCCACCACTTGAGTGAGATGAGTGACTCCACCATATGTGAGTTTCAGTGCACCTACCTTGAGGGAGTGAGTGCACCACGACATAGAGAGAGTGAGATAGTTGATAGGTCATGTGAGGCCACTTTCAACTCTAACGACTTGACCTCTACCTCTATGATGTCTTCTCATTTGGTGCTAGGTCCCATTTATGATGATGCGCCAATCCTGGACGACTTCGTCCTTCCTATGGACAGGATGATGGCCATGGTGGAATTCGATGCACCCCCCACATGGTTCCATCACGATGAAGATGACCACGACTCAGTCTTCGACACCTCACCTACACCACATGAGTGGAGCTCCAAAGGTAACATAGGTGATGGTGCTTCACTTGTCCCACTAGTGGACTCTTCTCACAATGATTGCTTGCATGATGTTGACACACCTATAACCATACTTCATGCTAGTGCGACTTCATCATGTCATGACTTACCTATTTATGATGAATATGATGATGAGCATGTTGATTTGCCTAGTTGTGATGCTATGCTCCATAGGATACCATGTGAAAATTCTATTGGTCACATCATGTTTGATACTCCTTTACACTTGTTGTATGCTATAAGTAAGATCTCCCATATCGCATCATTTCAATCTCAACATAGTAGCTATGCATTCCCCATTCAAATAAATCCCATTTGCACCTATGGCATAGATGACAAGCCCATGGTTATTGGCATTTGTTTTTCTTGTGATGATATTGATACTGCTTGTAAAGCTGAACGTGAAGTGAAGGATCGACAGGCATTGGCACGAACTAACTTTTCTGCAGGTCGATCTTCATCATGGACACCACGTGCATCCTCTACTGTGACTGGACCAACACCTCCATCAGGTGCCACCTCTAGCCGTGATGCAAGAAAGCAGGCACAACAACCACTATCTGCCAAGAGCACACCTGCTGGGCCTGCGCAGAGCTCTTCTTCTTCCATGGCATCAATAGGGCACACATGTGATATTATTTGTCGTCGTTGTAAAGGAAGAGGACATTTTGCGAGAGAACGCAAATCTCAACATGTGATGATTGTTACTGAGGATGGTGGGTATGAGTCCGCTAGTGACTATGATGAGGAGACTTTGGCTCTTATTACACATGAAGAGCACGGTGGAGATGATTCTGATCATGAGATGCAATACATGGCTGCTGAAGATGCTGACAGGTATGAATGTTTAGTTGCTCAACGTGTTTTGAGTGTGCAGGTTACACAAGCTGAGCAAAATCAGAGGCATAATGTGTTCCATACAAAGGGAGTTGTGAAGGAAAGTTATGTTCGCGTCATCATAGATGGAGGGAGCTGCAATAACTTGGCTAGCATGGACATGGTGGAGAAGCTATCTCTCACCACAAGACCACATCCACATCCTTACTACATCCAATGGTTCAACTATAGCGGCAAGGTTAAGGTAACACGTACTGTTCGTGTGCATTTTAGTATCTCTACATATGCTGATTATGTTGATTGTGATGTGGTACCTATGCAAGCATGTTCCTTATTACTTGGTAGACCATGGCAATTTGATAAAATTTCTATACACCATGGTAGAAACAATCAGTATACTCTTGTTCATAAGGATAAAAATATTACTTTGCTTCCTATGATGCCTGATTCCATTTTGAAAGATGATATTAATAGAGCTAATAAAGCAAAACAGGAGAAAAATAAGAGTGAAAATCAGATTGTGGCAAAATAATTTGAGAAAGAAATGAAGCCTAATAAGAAACCATCTAGTGTTGTTTCTGAATTTAAATTGAAAAGTGCATGTTTACTTGCCACGAAATCTGATATTGATGATCTAGATTTTACCAAATATGTTTGCTGTGCTTTTGTGTGCAAAGAGGCATTATTTTCTTTCGAGGATGTGCCTTCCTCTTTGCCTCCTGGTGTCACTAACATTTTGCAGGAGTTCACTGACGTCTTTCCACAAGACGTGCCACCGGGATTACCACCTATTCGAGGGATTGAGCATCAAATTGACTTAATTCCCAGTGCATCATTACCCAACCGTGCACCATACCGTACTAATCCAGAGGACACAAAGGAGATTATGCGTCAAGTACAAGAACTGCTCGACAAAGGTTATATACATGAATCCCTTAGTCCTTGTGTTGTTTCTATCATTTTAGTGCCGAAAAAGGATGGTACGTCGTGTATGTGCGTTGATTGTAGAGGCATTAATAATATTACTATTCATTATCGTCATCCTATTCCTAGGCTAGATGATATGCTTGATGGATTGAGTGGCTCTACAATATTCTCCAAAGTTGATTTGCGTAGTAGATACCATCAAATTCGTATGAAATTGGGAGATGACTGGAAAACAACATTTAAAACTAAGCTTGGATTATATGAGTGGTTAGTCATGCCTTTTGGGTTAAATAATGCACCTAGTACTTTCATGAGATTAATGAACGGAGTTTTATGTGCTTTCATTGGACAATTTGTGGTAGTTTACTTTGATGACATATTGATTTATAGAAAATCTTTGGAGGAACATTTGGAACATTTACGTGTTGTTTTTATTGCTCTACGTGATGCACGTTTGTTTGGTAACCTTGGAAAGTGCACCTTTTTCACCGACCATGATAGAGGCGAGGGTCCCGATCTTTCGATGAGTTGACAACTATCGATTTGGTGGAGACGACTTTGACGATCCGACTACAAACATGCACGACGTTGCGCCTTAGCAATCGCTAAACCAATCTCCTGAGGTTACTGACGATGCCAGAGCCTGACCACGAAGGTCTATTTCTGCAGGCAATCGAAGAACGAGCAAGAATATGATAAACCAATCTGAATATTGCGAATATATATGAAGTATTGATAAAGATGGGGATCCGAAAGCGGTCTTGGTCTAGTCGTTGGACACAAACGAAGTACATGGAGTTGCAATGGATAACTTTTAACTAAACAAATCCCCAAGTCTAAACGACGCCCAAAGGGTTGTACATATGGTGAAAGAGGGGGGAATTTCGTGGCCCTTGGAGGAGGGGTCCGAAACCAACCCTAACTCTTGTTTCCCCACACATACAGACTCTAAAAACAGCCTATAGTTCAGTATTTCGAAAATAAATGGGCCTCGCCCAATAATAAGGTGACGCAGCACCTAGAATAGCCTCTGGACGAAATTTATGAAGTGGCATCTTTTATATTTCGTCCAAGGCTTCATGCACTCCTTATGGTGGCTTCAAAGTCCTGAAATCATCACTTGTAACTCTGTTCTTCATCCCCTTGCGCATGGCATCATCTCCATGCTTGAACTTTCTCCAAGGTTCATCTTTCTTGTCCAAGCTAGGCCCTTCATTTGTAAGCACAACAAATGTATCCAATTTAGGCAGCATCATATTCTCATGAACATTAGAATCGTTACCAAGAAACGAAAGTACCTGATAATTCAATTAGCGTGCACGAGCTCTAGTAATTGGTCCAGTATGTATAGCAGCAGGGGCTGTGGGTGTAACAATGGTATTGATGTACTCATCAGACCGAGTATCTTTTCTTGGCTATGTTGTTACTCCACAGGGAATTGAAGTTGTGAAATCCAAGATTGAAGCTATTGAGAGTTGGCCCCAGCCAAAAACGGTCACACAAGTGAGGAGTTTCCTTGGCCTCGCTGGTTTCTATAGGCGTTTTGTGAGAGATTTCAGCACCATTGCTGCACCTCTCAACGAGCTTACAAAGAAGGATGTGCCTTTTGTTTGGGGTATCGCACAGGAAGAAGCCTTCACGGTATTGAAAGATAAGTTAACACATGCTCCTTTACTCCAACTTCCTGATTTTAATAAGACTTTTGAGCTTGAATGTGATGCTAGTGGAATTGTATTAGGAGGTGTGTTATTACAAGATGGCAAACCTGTTGCATACTTTTCTGAAAAATTGAGTGGGCCGAGTCTAAACTATTCTACTTATGATAAACAATTATATGCTCTTGATCGGTCCATAGAAACACGGCAACATTATTTATGGCCCACGGAATTTGTTATACATTCTGATCATGAATCTTTGAAACACATTAAAAGTCAAGCAAAACTGAACCGTAGACATGCTAAATGGGTTGAATTCATTGAGACTTTCCCTTATGTCATTAAACACAAGAAGGGTAAATAAAATGTTATTGTTGATGCATTGTCTCGTTGTTATACTATGCTTTCACAACTTGCCTTTAAAATATTTGGTTTGGAGACCATCAAAGATCAATATGTGCATGATGCTGAATTTAAAGATGTATTGCAGAATTGTAAGGAAGGGAGAACTTGGAACAAGTTCGTTCTTAACGATGGATTTGTGTTTCATGCTAACAAGCTATGCATTCCAGCTAGCTCCGTTCGTCTTTTGTTGTTGCAGGAGGCGCATGGAGGAGGATTAATTGGAAACTTTGGCGTCAAGAAGACAGAGGATATACTTACTACACATTTCTTTGGCCAAAGATGAGACCGGATGTTGAGAGTTTTGTTGCTCGCTGCACTACATGTCAAAAAGCTAAGTCATGACTCAATCGTCATGGTTTATTTATGCCTTTGCCTGTACCTAGTGTTCCTTGGGAGGATATATCTATGGACTTTGTTTTAGGTTTACCTCGAACAAAGAAGGGGAGGGATAGCATATTTGTTGTCGTGGATAGGTTCTCGAAAATGGCACACTTTATACCATGTCATAAAAGCGATGATGCTGTTAATGTTGTTGATTTATTCTTTCGTGAAATTATTCGCTTCCATGGTGTGCCAAATACTATTGATTCAGATCGTGATAATAGATTTATTAGCCACTTTTGGAGATGTTTATGGGCTAAGTTGGGGACTAAACTGCTTTTTAGTACTACTTGTCACCCCCAAACTGATGGACAAACTGAAGTAGTGAATAGAACTTTGTCTACTATGCTTAGGGCTGTTTTGAAGAATAATAAGAAAATGTGGGAAGAATGCTTGCCTCATATTGAATTTGCTTATAATCCTTCATGGCATTCTACTACTAAGATGTGCCCTTTTGGAATTGTGTATGGTTTCCTACCTCGTGCACTTATTGATTTGTTGCCTCTTCCATCTTCGGAGAAGGTTAATATCGATACTAAAGAACGTGCTAAATAGATTTTAAAAATGCATGAGTTAACTAAGGAGAACATTGAGCGTATGAATGCTATATATAAACTTGCTGGAGATAAGGGTAGAAAACATGTTGTGTTTGCACCTGGAGATCTTGTTTGGTTACATTTGCGTAAGGATAGATTTCCTAATTTGCGCAAATCAAAGCTAATGCCACGTGCTGCTAGTCCTTTTAAGGTGTTAGCGAAAATAAATGATAATGCATATAAACTTGAGCTGCCTGCAGATTTTGGGGTTAGTCCCACTTTTAACATTGCAGATGTGAAGCCTTATTTGGGTGAGGAGGATGAGCTTTCATCGAGGATGACTTCATTTCGAGAAGGGGAGGATGATGTGGACATCAATACCATTGTTACACCCATGGCCCCTGCTGTTATACATACTGGACCAATTACTAGAGCTCGCGCACGCCAATTGAATCATCATGTACTTTCGTTTCTTGGTAATGATTCTAATGTTCATGAGAATATTATGCTGCCTAAATTGGATACATTTGTTTTGCTTACAAATGAAGGGCCTAGTTTGGACAAGAAAGATGAACCTTGGAGCAACTTCAAGCATGGAGACGATGGCATGCGCAAGGGGATCAAGAACGGAGTTACAAGTGATTATTTTAGGACTTTTAAGCCACCGTAAGGAGTGCATGAAGCCTTGGAAGAAATATACAAGATGCCACTTCATAAATTTCGTCCAGAGGCTATTCTAGGGGCTGCGTCACCTTATTATTGGGCCAGGCCCATGTATTTTCAAAATACTTAAATATAGGCTGGTTTTAGAGTCCGTATGTGTGGGAAAACAAGAGTTAGGGTTGGTTTCGGACCCCTTCTCCAAGGGCCACGAAATTCCCCCCTCTTCCTTCATATATACATCCCTTAGGGCGTCGTTTAGACTTTGGGTTTTGTTTAGATTAAAGTTCGCCATAGCTGCAACTTCGCGTACTTCGTTTGTGTTCAACGACCAGACAAAGGCGTCACAGAACCCCACCTTGATCAATAAAGCTTTCATCTTATATTCGCAATATCCATATTGCAATCTAAGTTTCTTGCTTGTTCCTCGTTTTCCTGCAGGAAACAGACCTTCGTGGTCAGGTTGATCGTGCTCCAGTGTGGTAAATAACCTCTCGGAGTTGGCTTAGCGATTGCTAAGGCGCGACATCATCGCACGTTCGTAGTCAAATCGTCAAAGTTGACTTCCTCCAAAACGATAGCCACCATCTCATTGAAAGACGGGACACCTTTGCCTCTATCACATGGATGACATGGGGATATAGGATGCAACAAGGCAATCATAATGTGAGTCAATCCATGCATAAGATGCAAATTTGTCATGTGTATGATATCTCCATCGAGAATGACATGTGTGAGCCCAATCAACAAATATGGAGGTGCTGGTGTACCAATGCTCAATTCGTGGCATGAGTGGAGGTTCGAAGTTGCATCCAATAGGTCCGAGCGCTCCTCAATGTGAAGGTCCATAGAGCCAATCTTCAATGTCGCTCCTCCATTCGCGAGATGTACCATGTAGACAACAAGAAGGAAACAACAATGAAAGAGTGAACCATCCAATATGCATATTTGAGGATGGCTCAAAGGGAAGGAGTTCACCTTTAGGAGATTCTCGCAAATGTTGGTGTTGCACATCGTGTACGCCTTCACATAACCAAATTGTCTCATGACGGCACCGCCTTGTGAATTCTCCAAAATGAAAGAACATGACAAACACTCAGAAAAACAAATGAGTTTAGCGGAAATGCAAACCTATCATTCGTGTGGTAAAATACCCAACAAGTGTATGCATCATGCTCATCATAAGAAAGGACAAGGGAGCATTTCATAGTATGGAGGCATATGATGTGAGAACAGCCAAATACAATAGGCTCAATCAAACAAGCATGCATCACGAGTAATATGTCCGAGTCGCCAAGAGATGCAACAATTGGAGGTAAGCAACAATGAACAAGATATATCATGTGAGAGGCATGAACATATATGTCATCAACCCAAGAAAGCGAGTAAGAATTGAACATGGGTGATGCGATAAAGCAAGCAATCATGGTGATCAAGTCAAGCAAACTAGTCATGCGAGGATGCAACATACTAGAAGGAATCATGGCAAGCATGTGATGGGTGCAAATAGTGTTCATGAATAATTCACATGGCATAGCACAAGCATGAAAGGAGGATATGAGCAAAATAGCATCAATAGCATGAGGCTCATGATAAACATGGCAATAGCAACAAGGATCTCCACCAAGCATGCAAATACATATAGGAGTATCATAATGGTGAATCATGGGTAGATGCAACCAAGGGTCACAATTGCATGGCAAAGGCATAGCAAGCATATCATGCAAAGTGAACACGGTAAAATGAGCATGAAGCGACAAGCGGTATATAGCCCATAGTCGTATGAGAGCCAAGTGAGGGAGATGCACGTAGTCATTGCGCGAAAGAGAGCGGTGGGAAGGATAGTTCAAGGGATCCCAAGTCATCTTTGCTCTCAAGAGCTCGTTTCGTCAACTCTTGGGATTGAGAGGTTGACAACTATACATGAGTACCTACACAAAACAAAGACAAAGGAAAAATTGTGTGTGCATGGTATATGTACACATCATCCATCATGATGTGCACGTGCTTGTGTTGGTTAGCACAAAATATCCAATGCTCAAATAAATGCGATGCGTGATATAGAAACATGTCATCCATCTGGATAGGTTTGTTGGTATGTATGGCATAATGGAGACTCAAAGGATGTAATGCATCACTCGCAATATCTAGAGCATTGTGAGGAATGGTATGCATAAGTTGCACACAAGGGATGTAATCATGCGATACACAATAATTTTCATGGCATGGAATATGAGATGAATTGTGAAAATTTTGCAAAGGAAGCATAGCAATATCATCGCAAGATAAACAAAAGCCAATGACCATCATCTCGTCATATATGCCATAAGTGCAAATGGGATTTATTGTAATGGGGCATGCATAGTCACCATGTTGAGATTGAAAAGATGCAATATGTGGGATCTCACTCATAGCATATGACAAGTTTAAAGGATTGTGAAACATGATGTGACCAATAGAATTTTCACATGATATCCTATGGAGCATAGCATCACAACTAGGCAAATCAACATGTTCATCATCATATTCATCATAAATTGGTAAGTCATGACATGAAGAATTGGCACTAGCATGAATCATGGGAATAGGTGGATCAACATTATGCAAGCAATCAGTGGCGAGATAGTCCACTAGTGGGACAAGAGAAGCACCATCACCTATGTTACCTTTGGAGCATCGCTCATGTGTTGTAGGTGAGGTGTCGTAGACCAAGTTGTGGTCATCTTCATCTTGATGGAACCATCTGGGGCTGCATCTTCTTCCACCATGGCCATCGTTGTCTCCATTGAAGGTACGGACTTGTCGAGGATAGGCATGTCGTCATGTAGGAGACCTAGCACCAATGTAGAAAACACACTAGGAGTAGAGGTCAAGTCATTAGAAATCAAAGTGGCCTCACATGCCGTCTCAACTACCTCACTCACCAAGTGTTGTGGCTCACTCACTCCCTCTTGGATGCTCTCACTCATATGGTTGGTGGAGTCACTCAAATGGCTCTCAACCTCACATAGAATGTGTGGCATGCTCTCAAGTGTGGGGCTAGTGGTGGTCACATCATCCTCTCATAGGAAATGCTCTCAATGTCATGTATGGTGGAGTCACTCATGTCACTCATGTGGTGGTGGCTCTCTTCACATGGCAATTGGGGCATCTCGTCACTTGTCGGTGTCGGAGAGATGTTGGTGCAAATGTCTCCATGCTCAATCATGTCATACTCGTAGCCGTGGATGAAGGCCAAAGATGGAACATCATCACTCTCCTCTAAGACCAAAGTAAGGTCTCATGTGCGGTCCCGTAGCTTGACTCGGAGTATGAGTCCAATATGGGCGCCGTCTTCATGTTGTTGAAGAGGTTCATGCTCGTCGCCGTAGTCGAAGGGGATGGCCCTTGCTCGACCTTCTTGTCGCCGTCTTGTTGTTGGAGGCCCATATGATGTGGCACCTCGTAACTCGTCTCCATGACCGAAGGGAATGTCCCTTGTTCGTCCATCTTCCTTGGGGGGCTTCCGAAGATGGAAGTGTCGCCATCGCTCGTAGGTGGTCACCTTGTACTTGATGATGTCGACGTAGGAGAACTCACGGGAAGTAGGCAAAGATGCCGTACATCCAAAGGCGAAGATGCCTTGATAGCACTTGGCAAAGATGCTGAAGTGGTTGGTGTAGCCGTAGCTCCGTTTTGGTGGTGCTCGTCTCGCAGTCTTTTCTTGTGCTCATGATGTTTGGACTTGGCGTGAAGTAGGGCTTGATGGGACTTGTGCATTTGTGCTTGGCGAGCATCTTCATGATGATGGTGTCGTTGTTGTGCTTGAGCTCGATGGTGTTCGTCGTCGTTGTGCACATGATACTTGGAGGTGACTTGCCCTTCATGACGATGTGGATCACGAACATGATGGTGGTCGCCATGGAGATGTGGATGTGGACGACTTGCTCTTGCATCATTGTTGCGCTCCGAAGACTTGTGACTTGAACGTCGCCGCCTTGACGATGATGAAGGGGGAGAACGGTTGATCAACAAGGTCTGAATCTTCTCCATCCTTGCATCTTGATCCTCCTCCTTTTGTGTGGAAAGCTTGTTGTCGATGTAGTCCCTTTTCCTTGCTTCGGAGTGACGAATGTCGATGGAGAGGTTCTCGACGCGCTCTCGCAATCTTGATTGTGCACCTTGCATTTGTCGTTGTAGATCGAAGATTGACACTTTGGTGATGTAGTTGTTCACGCCGTCGTTGTTGTGGAAGACCGGAGATGAAATGCCTTGCCTATCCATCACAATACTCGAGCAAATATGAGTGGAGAAAGGATAAGAACTATAGAAAATGTACCTTGACCGATGTTGAAGATGGATCAATGATCACTCAATGATGTAACAAGGAAATAGCACAATTGGTACCAATTCTTGTCGGTTTCTCACACCTACACAAATAAGGCTTATGGTGGAGCTCGATGCGGATAGCGGCACAAAAATTTGATGCAAAATGTTAGCAAGAGTCAATAATGTTGAAAGAGATTCACAAATTTGCAAGTGAGACAAGTAGACCAATAGCAATGAACACACGGAAACACACACACCCGGATAGATAAATGGGGTTGTGCAACCAAGGATGATCACAAAATGTGGAATCCACGGGAAACGCTCGTGTTGCACAACTCAAGAGAGACGCTAGCACGATTGCTCTATAGGCAGATACGGCACTTGTGCACAACCTATAAGATGCAAAATGTATCGACTTTCTATCCCATGTATGCTATATATGTATGATGTTCTGGTGGTATGATCCAAGATGATCGAATATGACAATCTTATATGCAATGTGGTATGATGCTATGGCACTTTCTTACAAGATTCTTTGCTCTGTATTTTTCTTTGCTTAAAAGCATATTCTTTTTTTTGGTGTATGGCCACTTTGGCACAATGCACAAACCAAGATAGCAATTGTATATATGCGGGAACAAACTTGTGGCACAAAGGATGATATGACACCGAGAACATACCGAAATGGTATGGTATGTATGCAATGTATGGGAGGATCACTAATGTGCACAAGTAATGTTGCCGACAATACTCAAAGGCTAGTCTCGATAGGCAAGTGACGCAAAATGGGCTAGGGGTTATCAATGCAATGGCAAGGGAATATACAATGGAGGGATACCACGATACCAAGATGATATGGAGGTTACCGTCCTTGGCGATGATGAGTGGTGGTGATCTTGATGGAGATACCAAGATGATGGAGACTGGTCCCTAAGTAGCCGAAACACCTTAGGAAACGGAAAAACCGCAAACTCAAAATCTCAAATGTCAAATGTCAAATGGTGGTAGTAGGAATGCGGTGGTGGTTGCGGAAGCTCAAGGGGATTACGGAAATGCAATGATGGGTTGTGGAGTACGCAATGCGGAAATGGAGGGTAAGGTGGTGGACTATACACGGTTTCGGAGTTGGAAGCACGGTCCCTAAGTAGCCGAAACACCTTAGGAGACACAACTCACAACACAAACAAAATTGGGTTAAGTCGGTGTGGAAGAAGTGTATGGTTGGTAAGCCTATGCGGAAGTGGTGGTGGTGGTTGATGAAGAAGCAACCGTCCCTAAGAAGCCTAGACACCTTAGGAGACTCAAATCACTCCTCAAGCAACCACTAATGTGATGGGGATCTGATGTAGGGTGGAACCCTATATGGCCGATCTTTCACGAAAGGAGCGGATCCCGCGATGAACACGAAGAACACGAGGGGCAAACAAGGGGAATCACGAGGGGAAACACGAGAGAAACACTAAAACCAACAAGAATGATCACACATGTGCTAGATCCTCGAAACACAAAGAGATACAAGATCTGAATCCAACAAAGGACGATACATAGGTAGTTGTTCTTCTCCGCGAGGAGGTCTTGAGTTCTTCCCTAAAAGGGGTCTTGAATCCGCTTGGGGGATCTTCTCCGGTGGAGGCTCGAATCTCCGAGGAGAAGGTAACCAAGTGGATGAACAAAGCTCAAACACGAAATATGAGCTAATCCTTTGCTAACCCTAAAACGCAGGTGGAGGGGAAGTATATATAGTCTAAGGGGCGAAGGGGTACATGGGCCTCGGCCCAGAAGCACGGCATGCAGGCAGGGGAGGCCGGACGTCTGGGCGATGGGTCGGATGTCTGGGGCTTCACGGAGAGCCGGATGTCAGGGCTGGCAGGCCGGATGTCCGGGCTGGAGGAGGTGACTTTGTTGCTCTCTGTTTGGTGGTGTTCGGATTTCCGGGGGCGAGGCCGGGTGTCCGGGACATAGCGAGGCGCCGGATGTCTGGGGTTGACGCCGGATGTCTGGGGCCTGTAGCACTTGGCGGCTGGGCGGCTGTTGCTGTAGTGGTCGTCTCTAGCGGCCGGATGTCTGGGCCTGGGGCCGGATGTCCAGGTCCTTGAGCTGCCTTCTTCTCCTTTCGGCATTTCTCTTCATCCATGGACTTTGCGGTTTGTCCTACTTCATGTGCATCTTCGGGAGGGTCCTCTTGATACCTAATCATGCATAACATTCCGGACTTAGGTAGTAGCCATGTCTCGACAGGATCAAATGGGATATCACTAAGGAAAGAAGTCACCTCGTTCTCGAGAGCACTAGCTCGGGGTCGTGTCATGGGTCCTCTTGGCACTTGATGTGACGGTGGTAGGTCCATGGGGATGACCATAGGATGATCCGCATCATCTCCCCTCCCTTGGGAAAGATCCTACCTAGAAAGATCCGACCTCGGATCGAAATCTTCATCACCATGGTAGGGCGAGAGATCTTTGATGTTGAAGATGTCGCTCACGGATTATGATGTGCATAGCTCGATGTCGTGGCACTCCTCAACTTGAAGGTGCATAGGGTCCATCTCCAATGTCGGTTCTCCATCCGATATATGTAACATGTAGACAAGAAGAAGAAAACAACGGTGAAAGTATGGCCCATCCAATATGCATATGTGAAGATGGCGCAAAGGGAAGGAGTTCACCTTTATGAGGATGTCAAGAATGTTGGTGTTGCACATCATGTACGCCTTCACATGACCAAGTTGTCTCGTGATGGTACCAACTTGTGAATCCTTCAAAATGAAAGAACATGACAAACACTCGGAAAAACAAATGAAGTTAGCGTAAGTGCAAAACCTATCATTCGTGTGGTAAGATACCCAACGAGTGTATGCATCATGCTCATCATAAGAAAGGACAAGGGAGGATTTGATAGTATGGAGGCATATGATGCGAGAACAACCATATACAATAGGCTCAATCAAACAAACATGCATCACAAGTAATATGCCCAAGTCTCCATGATCAATAAGCATAGCAAGTTGGCACTCAATACAAGGGTATATGAGATATGGCACTAATGGAGACAAGAGACAATGATCAAGAAAAATCAAGTGAGAGGCATGAACGTATACGTCATCAACCCAAGAAAGCGAGTAAGAATGGAACATGGGTGATGCTACAAAGCAAGCAATCATAGCGATCAAGTCAAGCAAGCTAGTAGTGCGAAGATGCAACATACTAGGAGGAATCATGGCACGCATGTCATGGGTGCAAATAGTGTTAACGAATAATTCACATGACATAGCACAAGCATGAAAGGAGGATATGAGCAAAGTATCATCAATGTATTGGAGAGAGGCCATATGTAAATAGCAATGGGACATCATGACTCTCCCAACACAACAAGCAACAGTAGCATGAGGCACATGATAAACATGGCAATAGCAACAAGGATCTCCACCAAGCATGCAAATACACATATGAGTAGTAAAATGGTGAATCATGGGTATTTGCAAGCAAGGGTCACAATTGCATGGCAAAGACATAAAAAGAAGCATAGCATGCAAAGTGAACACGAGAGAATGGGCATAAGTAACAAGTGATATATAGCCCAAAGCCGTGTCAGAGCCAAGTAAAAGGAATGCGCGAAGTCGTGGCGCAAAGGGAATGGTGGGAAGGACAATCCATGGGATCCCAAGTCATCTTTTCTCTCAAGAGCTCATTTTGTCAACTCTTGGGATTGAGAGGCTGACGAGTATACGTGAGTACCTACACAAAACAAAGACAAAGGAAAAATTGTGTGTGCATGGTATATGTACGCATCATCCATCATGATGCGCACGTGTTTGTGTTGGTTAGCACAAAATATCCAATGCTCAAATAAATGATATGCGTGATATAGAAACATGTCATCCATCATGATAGGTTTGTTGTTATGTATAGCATAATGAAGACTCAAATTGTGTAATGCATCATGGGATATATGTAGAGCATTGTTATTCATGGAATGCATATGGTGCAGGAAAATAATGGGAACCATGCAAAGTATGGAATGCATCAAAATATCCTAATATGTATGAGGAAACTATGGGGGTCTCCTCATGAGCATTAATGGAAACATCACACGGAGAATATTGGCAACATCCAAAACAATGCATATTTGGAACATTGTGATGATGGCATGGCATAGTAGATGAATTGCGCAAATCATGTAAAGGAAGCATAGCAATATTATCACATGAAAAACAAAAGCCAATGACCATCATCCTGTCATCTATACCATAAGTGCAAATGCGATTTATTTTAATGGGGCATGCATAGCTACTATATCATATGCAGCATAGCATCACAACTAGGCAAATCAACATGCTCATCATCATATTCATCATAAATTGGCAAGTCATGACATGAAGAATTTGCACTAGCATGAAGCATGGGAATAGGTGGATCAACATCATGCAAGAAATCATTGGTGAGATAGTCCACTAGTGGGACAAGAGAAGCACCATCACCTATGTTACCTTTGGATCATCGCTCATGTGTTGTAGGTGAGGTGTCGAAGACCGAGTCGTGGCCATCTTCATCTTGATGGAACCATGTGGGGGTGCATCATCATCCACCATGGCCATCGTCGTCTCCATTGGAGGTATGGACTCGTCGAGGATAGGCGTGTCGTCATGTAGGAGACCTAGCACCAAAGAAGAAAACACACTCAGAGTATAGGTTAGGTCATTCAAAATCATAGTGGCCTCACATGCCGTGTCAACTACCTCACTCGCTACGTGTTGTGGCTCACTCACTTCCTCTTGGATGCACTCACTCATGTGGTTGGTGGAGTCACTCAAATGGCTCTCAACCTCACATAGGATGTGTGGCATGCTCTCAAGTGTGGGGCTAGTGGCGGGCACACTCATCCTCTCATAGGAAATGCACTCAATGTCACATATGGTGGAGTCACTCATATCACTCGTGGGGTGGTGGCTCTCCTCACATGGCAATTGGGGCATCTCGTCACATGTCGGCGTTGGAGAGATGTAGGTGCAAATGTCTCCATGCTCAATCATGTCGTAGTCGTAGCCATGGATGAAGGCCGAAGATGGCACATCATCACTCTGGTCTACGACCGAAGATAAGGTCTCATGTGCGGTCTCATAGCTTGACTCGGAGTATGAGTCTAGTATGGCATCATCTTCATGTTCTTGAAGAGGTTCATGCTCGTCGCCGTGGTCGAAGGGGATGGCCCTTGCTCGACCTTCTTGTCTCCGTATTGTTGTTGGAGACCCATATGATGTGGTACCTCGTGGCTCGTCTCCATGACCGAAGGGAAATTCCCATGCTCGACCATCTTCTTTGAGGGGCTTCCGAAGATGGAAGTGTCACCGTCGCTCGTAGGTGGTCTCCTCGTTGCTGAAGATGTCGATGTAGGCGAACTCACGGGAAGTAGGCGAAGATGTCATACATCTGAAGGCGAAGATGCCTTGATAGCACTTGGCGAATATGCCGATGTGGTGGTGGTAGTAGCCATAGCGTCCTCTTGGTGGTGCTTGTCTCGCGGTCTTCTCTTGTGCTCATGAAGTTTGGGCGTAGCTTGATGTAGAGCTTGTTGGGACTTGTAGGTAGGCGCATCTGGAGCATCTTCATGTTGATGGTGTCATTGTCGTACTTGAGCTCGATGGCGTTCGTTGTCATCGTGCACATGATGCTTTGGGGTGACTTGCCCTTCATGACGATGTGGATCACGAACGTGATGGTGGTCTCCATGGAGATGTGGACGTGGACGACTTGCGCTTGCATCATTTTTGCGCTCCGAAGACTTGTGACTTGAATGTCGCCGCCTTGAGGATGATGAAGGGGAAGAACGGTTGATCAACAAGGTCTGAATCTCCTCCATCCTTGCATCTTGCTCCTTCTTTTGTGTGGAAAGCTTGTTATCGACATAGTCCATTTTCCTTGCTTCAGAGTGACGAATGTCGATGCAGAGGTTCTCAATGCGCTCTCGCAATCTTGATTGTGCGCCTTGCATTTGTCGTTGTAGATCGAAGATTGACGCTTTGGTGATGTAGTTGTTCACGCCGTCGTTGTTGCCGAAGACCGGAGATGAAATGCCTTGCCTATCCATCATAATACTCGAGCAAATATGAGTGGGAGAAAGAGAAGAACGAATACCAAATGTACCTTGATCGAAGTTGAAGCTGGATCAATGATCACTCCAATGTGGAACAAGGAAATAGCACAATTGGTACCAATTCTTGTCGGTTTCTCACACCTACACAAGTAAGGCTTATGGTGGAGCTCAGTGAGGATAGTGGCAGAAAAATTTGATGCAAAATGATAGCAAGAGTCAATAATGTTGAAAGAGATTCACAAATTCGTAAGAGAAACAAGTAGACCAATAGCAATATGTGGCACACGGAAACACACACGGATAGATAAATGGGGTCGTGCAACCAAGGATGAGCACAAAATGTGGAATCCACGGAAAACGCTCGTGTTGCACAACTCAAGAGAGATGCTAGCACGATTGCTCTATAGGCAGATACAACACTTGTGCACAACCTATGATATGCAAAATGTATCAACTTCTATCCCAAGTATGCTATGTATGTATGGTTCCCGGTGTTTATCAAGATAATCCAAGATGATCAGATATGACAATGTGGTATGATGCTATGGCTATTGCTTACAAGCTTCTTTGCTCTTTCTCTTTTGCTTAAAAGCTTGTTTTTTTATATGTCCACAATGCGAAATGCACAAACCAAGATAGCAATTGGGTATATATGGGAACAAACTTGAGGCACAAGAGATGATACCACTCGCCATTCTAGTGGTCTTTCGCAAAAAAAATAGGAGGGCAAAAAAAGAGGAGCACAAAAAAAGAGGAGCGCCAAAAAAAACAGAGCGAAAAAAAGTTCCAGAGTGTGCTTTTCCCTTGTTTACGTGCAGCGTCGTGATTTTGTTAGTGTTCTAGGCTCGCGCCTCTAGCACGGTCTAGCCTAGGACCAGCACAGTACCGTCGTTGAGCGTTTATTCAACTTTGCATCTCTGAATTGATTATTGCTGACCCTTTTTGCTACGATATTATAAGCCTTCCCAGCTGCACATACATCTACGTCGTGCATTTGACTCTCTCTGGTAATCGCTCTATCCAAGCTTTGAGAGTTTTGACTACGACAGTTGCCGATCACGCCTGCTGCTGGGTAAGAACTAGTAAGAATTTGAGATTTTCTTGACGGATTTGTGACACCCACCACCATCTCTTGTTCGTAGTCTATAGGATCATATTCTTGTGTGTTTCTATTGCTACTAACCATGGCAGGATCACAAGCCAACGAGTCTGACTGGGAGAACATGACGAATAAGGGGTTGCATGATAAATTTCAGCAAATGATGAGTGGACAGGTGCAAGATGTGCTAAACAGATTTGAAGAGGCAATGGAGAAGATAGATGGCATGGAGAAGATGTTCGAAACAAAGCTCGATAACAAGTTTAATGAATTGCTCACGCGCCTTCCACCACCACCACCGACTGCACCTAACACAACAACAACAACAACAATAACAACATCGCCTTCCAAATCAAGTGGGACGAGCACAACGCGTTCCCATTGACCCTGGGCAAAATTCTGGTGCCGTTGTTGATGCTTCTGTAGCTCCTGCTGCTACTACAGAGGTGGAGGACCATTACGAGGACGAGGTTGATCAAAATTAGAACTACGTGCAACCACCAGCACCACAACCACCAGGTCATCCACATGCAAATAATGGCAATGGTAGGGCTCCCCCTCAGGTACGAGATCATGACTATATCCCTAAACTGAAATTGAATATTCCACCATCTGAGGGTAGATAAGTTACTGATATATATCTTACTCGGGAGTTAGAAGCTAAACAATGATTTACATGTTTACAATATCCTGAGGAGAGACATGTTCCTGCTGCTGTTTGTGCTTTCACTAGCTTCGCATGTGTTTGGTGGTCTAAACATTGTAGATTATATCCTATTCCAACTACTTGGGCTACTTTGCAAACTGCTATGCGTACTCGTTGGGTTCCACCATATTATCAACGTGAATTACTTAAAAATTCAAGTGTTTAAGACAAGGAAAAAATTCTGTAGAAGAATATTATCAGGAATTACAAACTGGCATGATTAGATGTGGTATTGTTGAGGAGAATGAATCTATGCTTGCACGTTTTATGGGTGGATTAAATAGAGAGATTCAGACCATTCTAGAGTATAAGGAGTATACTAATATCACTCGTTTATTCCATCTTGCTTGTAAAGCTGAACGTGAACTTCAGGATTGACAGGCATTGGCGCGAACAAAATTTTCTGCGCGTCGATCTTCATCATGGAGACCACGGGCATCCTCTACTTCGACTGGACCAGCACCTCCATCAGGTGCCACCTCCAGCCGTGATACAAGAAAGCAGGCACAACCACCACTATCTGCCAAGAGCACACCTTCTGGGCCTGCGCAGAGCTCTTCTTCTTCCATGGCATCAACAGGGCACACAAGTGACATTATTTGTCGTCGTTGTAAGGGAAGAGGACATTTTGTGAGAGAATGGAAATCTAAGCGTGTGATGATTGTTACTAAGGATGGTGGGTCTGAGTCCGCTAGTGACTATGATGAGGAGACTTTGGCTCTTATTACATATGAAGAACACAGTGGAGATGATTCTGATCATGAGACGCAATACATGGCTGCTGAAGATGCTGATAGGTATGAATGTTTAGTTGCTCAACGTGTTTTGAGTGTGCAGGTTACACAAGATGAGAAAAATCAGAGACATAATTTGTTCCATACAAAGGGAGTTGTGAAGGAACGTTCTGTTCGCGTTATCATAGATGGAGGGAGCTGCAACAACTTGGCTAGCATGGAGATGGTGGAGAAGCTATCTCTCACCACAAGACCACATCCACATCCTTACTACATCCAATGGCTCAACAACAGCGGCAAGGTTAAGGTAACACGTACTGTTCGTGTGCATTTTAGTATCTCTACATATGTTTATTATGTTGATTGTGATGTGGTACCCATGCAAGCATGTTCCTTATTACTTGGTAGACCATGGCAATTTGATAAAAATTCTGTTCACCATGGTAGAAACAATCAGTATACTCTTGTTCATAAGGACAAAAATATTACTTTGCTTCCTATGACTTCTGATTCCATTTTGAAAGATGATATTAATAGAGCTAATAAAGCAAAACAGGAGCAAAATAAGAGTGAAAATCAGATTGTGGCAAAAGAATTTGAGCAACAAATGAAGCCTAATAATAAACCATCTAGTGTTGCTTCTGAAATTAAATTGAAAAGTGCATGTTTACTTGCCACCAAATCTGATATTGATGATCTAGATGTTAGCAAATCTGTTTGCTATGCTATTGTGTGCACAGAGGCATTATTTTCATTCGAGGACATGGCTGCCTCTTTGCCTCCTGCTGTCACTAACATTTTGTAGGAGTTCGCTGACGTCTTTCCACAAGACGTGCCACCAGGATTACCACCTATTCGAGGGATTGAGCATCAAATTGACTTAATTCCCGGTGCATCGTTACCCAACCGTGCGCCATACCGTACCAATCCAGAGGAGACGAAGGAGATTATGTGTCAAGTACAGGAGCTGCTCGACAAAGGATATATACGCGAATCCCTTAGTCCTTGTGTTGTTCCTATCATTTTAGTGTCGAAAAAGTATGGTACGTCGCGTATGTGCATTGATTGTAGAGGCATTAGTAATATGACTATTCATTATCGTCATCCTATTCCTAGGCTAGATGATATGCTTGATGAATTGAGTGGCTCTACTATATCCTACAAAGTTGATTTGCATAGTGGATACCATCAAATTCGTATGAAATTGGGAGATGAATGGAAAACGTTATTTTAAACTAAGTTTGGATTATATGAGTGTTTAGTCATGCCTTTTGGGTTAACTAATGCACCTAGTACTTTCATGAGATTAATGAACGAAGTTTTACGTGCTTTCATTGGACGATTTGTGGTAGTTTACTTTGATGACAAATTGATTTATAGCAAATCTTTGGACGAACATTTGGAACATTTACGTGATGTTTTTATTGCTCTACATGATTCACGTTTGTTTGGTAACCTTGGGAAGTGCACCTTTTGCACCGACCGAGTATCTTTTCTTGGCTATGTTGTTACTGCACAGGGAATTGAAGTTGATAAAGCCAAGATTGAAGCTATTGAGAGTTGGCCGCAGCCCAAAACGGTCACACAAGTGAGGAGTTTTCTTGGCCTCGCTGGATTCTATATGTGTTTTGTGAGAGATTTCAGCACCATTGCTGCACGTCTCAATGAGCTTACAAAGAAGGATGTACCTTTTGTTTGGGGTACCGCACAGGAAGAAGCCTTCACGGTATTGAAAGATAAGTTGACACATGCTCCTTTACTCTAACTTCCTGATTTTAATAAGACTTTTGAGCTTGAATGTGATGCTAGTGGAATTGGATTAGGAGGTGTGTTATTACAAGATGGCAAACCTGTTGCATACTTTTCTGAAAAATTGAGTGGGCCTAGTCTGAACTATTCTACTTATGATAAAGAATTATATGCTCTTGTTCGGACCTTAGAAACATGGCAACAACATTATTTATGGCCCAAAGAATTTCTTATACATTCTGATCATGAATCGTTGAAACATATTAAAAGTCAAGCTAAACTGAATCGTGGACATGCTAAATGGCTTGAATTCATTGAGACTTTCCCTTATGTCATTAAACACAAGATGGGTAAAGAAAATGCTATTGCTGATGCATTGTCTCGTTGCTATACTATGCTTTCACAACTTGACTTCAAAATATTTGGTTTGGACACCAACAAAGATCTATATGTGCATGATGCTGGTTTTAAAGATGTAATGCAGAATAGTAAAGAAGGAAGAACGTGGAACAAGTTTGTCATTAATGATGGATTTGTGTTCCGTGCTAACAAGCTATGCATTCCAGCTAGCTCCGTTCGTCTTTTGTTGTTGCAGGAGGCGCATGGAGGAGGACTAATGGGACACTTTGGCAT
>NW_024120236.1:0-14907 GCF_003073215.2 Triticum urartu
GAGAGGTCATCGTCGGCGTAGAAGCCGAACAGGTGGTCATAAGAAAACCACCTAGCCGGAGGGTTTGGCCGACAGCCAAAGCTCCCTTAGCAACGGTGCCGTCTTTAAAGACGGGGCGAGGCATCCTTCCTAATGACGACGACACAGAGGAACTCTCACTGAAAGCACCAATGTCGGTGTCAAAACCGGCAGATCTCGGGTAGGGGGTCCCGCACTGTGCGTCTAGGCCAGATGGTAACATGAGGCAGGGGACACGAAGTGTTACCCAGGGTCGGGCCCTCTCGATGGAGGTAAAACCCTACGTCCTGCTTGATTAATGTTGATGATGTGGGTATTCCAAGAGTTGATCTACAACGCGATCAGAGAGGCTAAACCCTAGAAGCTAGCCTATGGTATGATTGTTGATGTGTATGTTGTCCTACGGACTAAAACCCTCCGGTTTATATAGACACCGGAGAGGGTTAGGGTTACATAAAGTCGGTTATGATGGTAGGAGACCTGAACATCCGTATCTTCAAGCTTGCCTTCCACGCCAAGGAAAGTCCCCTCCGGACGCGGGACGGAGTCTTCGATCTTGTATCTTCATAGTCCAGGAGTCCGGTGAAGGTATAGTTTGGCTATCCGAACACCCCCTAATCCAGGACACCCTCACCAGGAGAGGAGGAAAAAAGTGGAGCATGCCCAAATTCAGACGCTGCACGAAAGGGTTCAAGCACTAGAGGAACGAGAAGTAGCTCGCAGCAAGCGACCTGCCGAAACTACCCCCAAAGCTACCTCTCCATCTCAGCGGAGAAGCAGCGTGGCTTCCACCGAGCTGCTTTAGCCGGAGCATGTCTTGACGGCTCCTGCTAGCTACCCCGTGGATGCTATCACGGAGTCTCAACATTGCCACCTTATGATGCAATGGAAGAACTTCAAAGTCAAGGCGGCTGTCGGCTCTTTTCGACTTACTGAACCCAGCGCAACTTTTCACTGTAGTCCGATTCCAGAAGGATATGCCAGGGTGACGGTGGACGAAATAACGAAGGGATTTGAGGACCTCCAGCTTGACTACCCTACCGGTGAAGGGGAGACTCGGCTGGGTTCTTGTTTATTGACTCCATGCCTATGGTGGAAGGAGCTCATCAAGCTTCTGAATTGGACGCCTTCGCCTCCTCCTCCTCCGATGAGTCAGGGCACTCCGCCTCCTCCTCCGGCGACTGATCAGGGCACTCAGCCTCCTTCTCCGGCGCGTGGCGGCACTCCGCCTCCTCCTCCGCCCTGCACCGGCGCGCCCGAGCAGCCAGCCTCCTCCTTCTCCGCCTCGTCAGCAAGGGCAGAAGAGACCTGGCGCCGCTCCAGCTGGGCGCCTCTCCGGTTGCTCCGGCGCGTCGTAGTCCTTCTCGTCCGCCTCGTAAGCAAGGAAAGAAGGCAGCCGCAGCCGCTTCGTCTGCTCTGCCGGCGTCTAGCAGTACAGCCAAAGGCGGGAGGCAATACAGATTCGGTCCTTCTCTGAAGACTCCAGAGAAGTTACCATACGAGAGGACCCCGGAGGAGAACGCGAAGATCGCGCGAGCCGAAGTGACAAACTTCTTTGAAGGGGTGAAATCAAAGAAACATCCACCTCCGGAGGAGAAGGTAGATCCGGTGAAAGCGAAGCGCACTCTGGCTGCTCTGAAAAAACCAGTAAAGTCTCCGTCGAAAGGCAACTATGATCGCATTATTGCAAAGAAATTTGTCGAAGCGGAGCGGTTGGGAAGTAATGTCAGTGATCAAAGGATAAAAGAACGACGAGATGGGAAAAAAATTGCCCAGCTCGGCGAACAAGCGAACCAATCGTGCCCCCCGCTCAAGGTGTCTAGCGACATCGTCGCTAATGATCCGAGGATGGTGCCCGGTTATAGCAATCTTGAAGATTACCTGCCCGACGATGTATATTATGAATTCTTGGAGGTGGAGGAACACAAATACGAGTACGGGAAGCCTCTCGTCAAAGATGAAAGATCTCTAACAATGATGATGCGAAGATTCCATGATTGGTACATGAAAACCTGTAGAGGGTCTGAGGGGAGGAATACTTTGACGCTGAGAGTTAGAGAGGAGCATGACCTCGTTTGAATTGAACTGTTGAATGTTCCATTTGAGAAGTTCTTCCAGATTTTCAATCAAAAGGCCCTCGATAAAGCAACGATCACTTGCTACTGTCTGTAAGTAGTACTACTTCTGTCATTAAGTCTCTCTATATAAGTCAGCTCTTTCATTGCATGTATTTATAATTATCCTCGCTATATTATGCAGATTGAAGATCGCCGAATTGAAGAAAAGACAAATCGGTGATATTGGGTTCATTAACACAAATCTCATAGATGCAACTGAGGTTAAATATCGTGCCGAAGATACCGAGGCCAACTTGCTACGATCGTTGGTAATAAATGAAAACAAAGATATAATACTCTTTCCTTACAACTTCAAGTGAGTGTTACTGTCTTGTGCATATTCGGTTTCGCTTATTAGTCCAAGTTATAGTAATGTAATTTATGAGTTATGCATGCATGCGCAACTTCCACTATATTCTCCTAGATATTAAGCTTGAACAGGGACTAGTAACCGTCTTAGACTCGAGACGAAAAGATCCCCAGGACTATACGGACATGACTCAAATGCTCGAGAAGTAAGTTAAATCAATCATTATCCACCTCATCAGCAACTTTGTTCATTTCCTGATATCAAGTAATTGTTTTCTTTGTCTGGCAGGGTTTGGAGAAAATTCACCAAAAAAGCTCCGGGACTGCCGAAGAAGCTGCAATTTAGACACCCGAAAGTAAGTACTATAGTAACATATTCCACGCATCTCCTAGTGATTCAAGCGCTAGTTTCATCAATACCATTTGGCATGCTTGCTTATCAGTTTGATTGAACTCTATTTCTTGTAAAGTGGTTGTGGCAAGAACAAGGGAATAATTTCTGTGGATACTACGTTTGCGAGTCCATCCGCCACACGACCTATGAACGGGGGTACTCTGACGAACAATATGAAGTGCGTAAGCAATAATATTCACAATTTTATTTTATTACCATCATTTGTGTTGAGTTTCATAATATATATATATATATATATATATTGACCCCCTTGTTCAAATTAGATGTTTCGGATGTGGGATGAACTCCTAGCACCAGATCGTATGCGAGCAATTCAAGAGGAATTGGCGGCATTCTTCCTTGACCACGTGATCGCTGAAGACAGAGAATACTATGTGGACCTTGTGTTCATATATAATTAGGAGATTATATTGTAAGAGATAATTATTGTATATATGTAGCCGGTAGTGTCGGGTAGATATACGAGAACTTGTTGTTCGACCAATCTCTCAGAGAAGGAGAGGTGGTCGATATCACTTCTCTCTGTATGCATATGTTCATGACAATCTTCTGTTTTCTTCATTTGCTTACTAGCTAGCGTGTCTAGTCCTCTCTATATATACATATATATAGCGTCGACCAAACACGGACATAAGAGAGGATACTTCTCTCTATTAATTAGCTAGTTAACACAATATATGAAACACCTAAATTAAACCCCCAAAACCCCCACCCCCCTTTCAAAAAAAAAATCCCAGCCCCTGAAATGCTGACGCGTGGATGCCTATTGGTCCCGGTTGGTGCCATCAACCGGGACCAAAGGCCCTCCTACCTGGGCTCGGCGCGCCGGCCACGTGGAGGCCCATCTGTCCCGGTTTGTGTAAGAACCGGGACTAAAGGGTTAGGGCATTAGTAACGACCCTTTAGTCCCGGTTCACAAACCGGGACAAAAGGCCCTTATCAACCGGGACGAATGGGGTTTTTTCTACTAGTGTACAAGCACTTGCTGGGACCCGGTTCTTCAGTTACTCGGTGTGATCTGCAACTCTCAAAGGTGATGAGGCCTACCACAAGAATCTCCATAGCATGGAGGACATCCACCGAGACATCAACTAGCATCATGTACACCGACGAGGAAACCCAAAGCCCCTATTCTTGTTCTATGCATTGCTATGGCACCGAGATACACCTCAGCAGCACCACCTCCTAAGAGACAGTTCATCAAAGACCAGAAAACGTTCCGTGTGGGGACCTACCAATGAAGATTTGGTAAAGCTAGTCTCGGGCTCTCGGCACTCACCAGTGGTGCGGACATGGTCTATGTTTACGTGAGAGCTGTGAAGAGATGATAGAGAGACTACAAATTGGGAACCACAGGCCAAGCCGTCAATAACCCCACATCGCCACCATCCTAGGGCCAGGCCTAAAGTTGTGGTATAGTCTATGGATCGAGACTCCTTCCCGTTTGCTTTATGTATTATCTTGGTCGTGTTTGACTGTTTTTTACCACCATCTTTTAGATGCATGCAAAGCTCCTCGGTGATGCTGCATGCCTTTGGATTTTTTTGAAACACGGTACAGACGCAAGCGCACATATACACGCGCATATACTCACCCCTATGAACGCACACACGCACACCCTACGCTCAGCGACGGTAAGCTTATCCGGAAGGGTGAACTTGGAGTCAAGACGACTAGGGCGGTAACCCGACAGAGGCTTCTCGTTTGCTGGAGAAGTATCCTGACAATAAAACCAAGTTTGGTTCCAGTATTTTGGGTGGATCGGTAAGACGATGAGAGGAAAAACAGCACCCTGACGGCGCTGGATCGAGATGCCTCCAAGTTCTAAGCTAGAACCGTTGGTGCATTCATTCTGGCGATTCAGATAAAAGTTCTCTCTAAACAGCACTACGGTGTGCTCTTGCTGAAGATATGCCTCACAGAGCACTTGGAAGTTACAAATATTGGAAATAGAGTTGGGTCCAAGGTCCTGAGGATGGAGTTTGGAAAAATGAAGGACCTCTCTGAAGAATTTTGAACCGGATGGTGAAAATCCACGGTTCATGTGGTCAGTGAAGATAACCACTTCTCCGTCTTTTGGATTGGGATGTTCTTCCTCCGGGTCAGGAGCACGATAAGGCATGACATTCTTTGAAGGCAGAAACCCAACGATGAAGAACTCTTTTAACCGTTCCTCGGTTACGGATGAAGGGACCCAGTTATAGACGATGGGTGACTTCGACGGCATGATGTGCAACGAACTGAAAAATAAATAATAATATGCCGGTTCAGTCTATGGTCAATTATAAAGCAAGTAATGGCGGTTTAACTAAGGGCTAATGGCATATAAGGAAAAGAAAGCCCGAGTGGTAAGCCGTCATGACTACAGATTTTTTTCAGAAGGCAGAATTCAGTTAAGTGTTGGCATAAACAAGTTTCTACTGATATAAAAAATGAATGCCAAACAGCTACCGTGCGAGTTATATATCTTTTCTAGATCAAAAGAAGTTGCGGAGAAGATCTACAAGATGGCCCGTGATGAACAGATGAAGAACACTGAAGAACTCGTAAACCTAGAAACAGCTCTAGGTGCGTGAGAGAGAAGAAAACTTACAAGAAGCAGGCCTGCCGCGAAGAGTCACCGCGTTCTCTGGACGAACTTAGGGTGATGCAGTGGCCAAGCTTGACGACGACGATGAGAGTTGCGGCGACGACGGAGCTCAAGCAGCGACATAGGTTGCGAGAGGAAGAAGATGAGGAAGAAAGGATAATGAGAAAGACCTAAGTTATGCCTATTTATAAGGGAATGCGCGAACAGGCGAGCACGAAAATCAAGGAGACCCAGTAATGATTATCCAACTGAACAGACGCCTCGATTCCCGGAAGGCATTAAAAATGAAAGATCCGTTGGAAGATGACGTCATGAAAGTTTTTTGTGTTTCAGAAAGATGACGTCACGGCAGGTTAAGGAAGTTGTCAGACAAAGGATGGATTCTGCCTAAGTATTGAAGATTGACAAAGAACAAAGTTCAAAGTCAACCTAGGGCCTAATGTTGGGGATATTACTATCAGCTAAGACCCGCCCAGGAGGGGCCGGGTCAGCTTTAATGGCGGGTTACGTAAGAAGCCCAATATACAGTCAAGATGATAGTTTATTAGTATATATAGAAAGCCCAAAGGCCTCGGGCGGGCTTAAGGCCCGTTATTGTAAACCGCCATATGGGCGGAAAGACTTGTAAAGAAAGGCATGTAAATAAAGTCACCGAGCCGGACACGATTATGAGCCAGCCGGGACTCTGTAAGCCACCAGGCATGAACCCGTGTATATAAGGGGACGACCCGGTGGCGGCTTAGGACAAGAAACGATCAAGTCGATCACCAAGCCGGCGAGTTGAGCCTCTTGGAGATCGGAACCCCAGCAATACCAATCCCAACTAGACGTAGGCTTTTACCTTCATCGTAAGGGGCCGAACTAGTATAAAACCCTCTCTCGTGTCCTTTGTCCCGATTAACCCCTTTAACCTTCCTAGTGCGATGGCCCTACGACTAAGTCCTTGCTCTAGGACATCTGCCGTGACAATTCCACGACAGCACCTTTGAAAGACTGAGCCGGCATATCATCTTGAAATTTACGAAGTCACCGCAGGCACCTCATCGTCGACGGCAACGTCTCCTCCCACTGAACGCGCATTGCCGGAAATCCTGAAACAAATCTAGGAATAAATGTGAGCACCAAGATTTGAACCCTGGTGGGTTAGGGATACCACAGTCCCTCTAACCATCCAACCAAAGGTTGGTTCGCCATGCCTTTGGATTTATGATTGTACCGCTTGAGTTTGACTAGAAACGAATTTCCAACATGCAGGCATATACAAATCTCCTACTTTTATGTTCTTCGTAACGTAAAATGACAAAGGAATAAAAATAAAATTGGAGCGAAAAACATTAACATGTGTTAGATAAAAAAGGATGTTATTTGTATCGGCTACTTTTCCTTGCTAGTAAATCCGTAGGTGCAATGCACATTGATATTATACAGTATATTAATCGCATGCATATATTAGGTAAGATACTATTTGATTATTTGATTATTGATAGAATTGATATTTGGTATGATATTAGCTGCACGCTAAACGTGTTGAGCGCTCACCATTGGAGTAACCTGAGTTGTTGGATTGTTCCGGTTTTGAAAGAAATGTTTTCTATTGGTCGACCTTTTTAGAGGGGCACTAGACCCTATGCAACCAATAAATAGGATCCCATTAGATACTTGGGCTTGGTCTAAAACATATCAAAAATGACATGAAGCATTGTAAGATATAAGACAATAAGTAATAAATATAAAGTTTTCTAAGAAAGAATGAATTACTGGCATATGTATTACATTTAAAAATAATAAAGAAAATAGGGAAAATCACATAATTTGGACATAAAATCCATATTTTTATAATATGCAACAATAAGTGGATTATTTTGAAAACAAAGAATTTTTCTAAGAAGATATGAATTAGTCGCATTGGAATTACCCTTAAAGAAGAAAGAAATGAAACAAAAACTAAAACAAATTAAAAGAAATGATGTTTTTTCTTAATAAATAATGAATTAGTGGTATTGGTTTTACTCTTTGAGAATAAAGGAAATAAAAAAACAATGACAAAGTTGCACACAATTGACATAAAAATTGCGCTTTTTTGTAATATGCAATGATAAGCATATAATAGGGGAATGTTCACAAAAAGGTTTCCAAGAAAGAATGAATTAGTGACATTGGTATTACCATTAAAAAGAAAGAAATTGAAACATAAACTAATAAAACAAGAAGTAAGGCAAATTCAATGAAGTTTTCTATGAAATAATGAATCAGGGGCCTTGGTATTACTCTATAAGAAAACAAAAGTCAAACAATTTGCACACAATTCACAAAAAATGTGTTTTATATAATATACAAGTATAAGCATATAGTGATGGAATTTTCGCAAAACAAACTTCCTAAGAAGGAAGGAATTAGTGACATTGGTATTATACTCAAAGAAGAAATAAAATGAAAAATCAAATGAAATGAAATAAAAAATTATGAAACAATTTGCACATAATTTACACAAAAACTGTGTGTTTTTATAATATACAAGAAAATTTTGCACATAATTTACACAAAAACTGTGTGTTTCTTAAAATGGAATGAATTAGTGCCATGGATAATACTCTTAAAAAGGAAACAACATAAAATAATGAATTATTCTAACAAATAATACATTAGTTGCATTGGTATTACCCTTTAAGAACAAATAAAATGAAACAAAAACTAGAAAAACAAGTTTACTATGGAATAAAGAATTACTGGCATTGGTATTACTCTTTAAGACAAAAAAAGCTAATCAATTAATGGCAAATTTTACTCATAATTTACACATAAATTGCACTTTTTAAAATATGCAAGTATAAGCATATGATACTGGAATTTCGCAAAAAAATGAAGTTTCCTAAAAAGGAATAAAATAGTGGCATTAGTATACCCTTAAAAAATGAAAGAAAATGAAAAAACTATCAAAATGATGACGATTTCTATGAAAGAATGAAGAATGAATTAGTGGCATTAGCATTATCCTTTAAGAGTAAAGAAAATGAAAAACATTAAGTCAAATAATGGCAAATTTTGCCCACAATTTAGATAGTAATTGTGCTTTTTCTAATATGCGAGAATAAGCATATAATACTGGAATTCGCAACAAAGTTCCTGAAAAAGAATTAATTAATGGCTTTGGTATTACTCGTAAAAAAGAAAAGAAAAGAATGAAAAAAACTATCAAAATAATGAAGTTTTCTAAGGAAGGTTAAATTAGTGGCATTGATATTACCCTTTAAGAAAAAAGAAAAGAAAATAAAATAAATAAATTTTTGTAAGAAAGAATGAATTAGTGGCATTAGCATTATCCTTTAAGAGCATAGAGAATGAAAAAAAATCAAATACTGGCAAAATTTGCATATAATTTTTTCTAAACAAGAATGGGTTAGTGACATTGGTATTACCCTTGAAAGAAGAAAGAAAACTAAAAAAAGTAAAATATAAACTTTTCTAAGTAGAATTATTTAGTGACAGTGGTATTACCCTTTAAAAAAGAAAATTAAAAAATTAAAATTACATACACACAACCTTGCACTTTTAAATATGTGAGAAATAATCATATAATAGTGCAATTTTCGTGCTCTAGTATAATATATGTAATACTTATATGTATTCATTTTGCATTACCCAACTTCCAAAAAATACCCAAGAAAACTGACTAAAGACGAAAAAAGTCAAGCAAAAAATGCAAAAAAAAATTTCAAATCGTACATGCAAATATAAAATAATAAAACATTGTTGATCTATAAACACACATGATGAAATGATCTTCGACGCAATAAGGGCATGTACAATGGTTGATAAGATAGTCTTATCTTAAGTTTTGCATGTAATTTAGAGATGACAAAGAAAAATGTCTACAATGGGTCATCTCTTAGCCTTATCTTCAATAACTAGCAATTCCTAAAAGTGTGGTGAGACATATTGTGCTAAGAGATCATCTCTTGTTTTATCTTAAATAAGAGAAGACAAGCTTTCTCTTATGAGTTCTCTCTTCTCCACCTCATTATTTATTCTACGTGGCACTCCTAAGATAGCACCATTGTACATGCCCTAAGGAATCGACCGACTCAAAACAGTGGTCAGTCTAAAATTTAGGCCAAAAACACAACAACAATCACAACAGAAAAAATATCAATGTGCACGAATCTCAAAGTAGAAATGAACGGCTGAAATAACCGACTGGTCCATAGTTAATTTTTACGGAACTTATAGCATCCATAGCCGGACTCCTCAAATTAACTAGGCGGGCGCGGGGACCACTGACCGGACATGATAGAGAAGCAAAAAGTGACAAAATTTTGACCCAACCGGACCCGTCATATCATCCCTATACACCTGTTCGTGAACCCTCGTATCCATCTCAAATATGAGGAGGATATGAGGGCTTGCGGACGAGCTCGGGCAGTCCGCCACATAGAATTTGTCTCCACCCCGGACCACCTTTTCTTTTTCTTTATCATTCATTCTTTCTCTCTCTTTATCTCCATCAATCACATGCCCGTGACCGAACATATGAGGAAGAAAATGAGGAGTGTAGTTGTGCGGACGGATAAATAAGGGCTCAAAACGGACACGCCCGGGCACATGGCTCCGCGGGCGTTTGAGGGCTCGAATTAGAAGTACGTGGCTGGCTGAAGATTCTCTTACATGTAGCTAAGTTGGGGAAAAAAGGTACATAACTGGTCAAGCAGATAAGTGTGGTAGTCCAACATTAGACTGGTAGCTAGCACCACCAGTTTCAAGAGAGCAACCAGCAAGCAAGCATGCCCACTGCCGCCTGTGAGCACCGCAGCGCCTCGGCGGCCGCGTCATGCCGCCGGCTTCGCGTCTTCGTCGTCATCTCCCTCGCCGTACTCCTCCTCCTTGCAGTGGCCGTCGCTGTGCTGGCCATCACGGCGCTCAGCCCGCACCCGGCCGACACCACCATCTCTACGATCCGGCTCACCTCCGTGTCTCTCTCCCCCGGACTCTTCCTCAACGTGACGCTCGACGTCGTCCTCTCCATCCGCAACCCCAGCCCCGTCGCGTCCTTCGCGCATGACGCTGGCCGCGCTGAGGTCTACTACCACGGCACGCTTGCCGCGGACGCAAACGTGCCGCCCGGGCGGATCGGCGCGGGAAGCACCAACGTGGTGACCGTCAGGCTCACGGTGCTCGCTGACCGCCTCGCCGGGTACGCGCCTCAGCTGTACGGCGACGTGCTCGGCGGCGCTGGGGACGTGTCGCTCACCGTGCGGACGACCGTGCCGGGGACGGTCACCGTTCTCGGCCTGCTCAGGCACCACGCCGTTGTGCTCACGGTGTGCAACGTCGTCGTCAGCGTCCGGCGCCCCGGCGCACAGAGCTCGTCGTGCAAGTACCGGACCAAGTTCTAGCTAGCTTACCACCCATGGCCAGAGTTCTAGCAAGTGATATTTGGATTAGTTTTGGTGATCATTTAGTAGAATCATTATCAAATCTATGGTTTGGTGAAAGCTCTTTCAAGATTCTGGCCAAGCTTTTATTGTTCTCGATGCAGACAATAGAAATTTGTCATCTGTTATATGAATTCTGCAGTTTTTGGGTGCTGTGTCTCTCTGAACAAACAAAACTTTTCTTTTCATTGCTAAGAGAACTAAGGAACCAATTTCATGATGATCAAATTAGACAGAAAATAAATTCAGATCAATTGGTCAATTAAGCTGATGTTCCAAGTTCCAACTCGCAGGTTTGATGAACACCTAAAGCATGAGCAACATTCAACTATAGTACAAACGGATCACAGAATGGGCATGAAGTAGTCAGTTAGCAACATGAGGTTGTAGATATTAATCAGACATATGTATCTTGTGACCAAACAAAGACCCAAAATTTGAAACCGAAACTGACAAGCAGAGGCAACTACTTCATCTGACCTTCGACTAAACTCCCGTTCTATGGCTTCGAAACTCAAATTTCCGATGCTTAAGAACCGATATAACTCTATATAATTCCAACTAAAAGATTGCTAGGTGATGGCAGATGAGGAAGCAAAATGAGAATATTTTGGTGATGTGCTGAGTCGCAGATGAAAATGTAGAGGGTTTAACGCTACAAAGCACCGGTTAGTTTTGGCGATGTGCTGAGTTGCAGATGAAAATGTAGAGAGGGTTTAACGCTTCAAAGCACCAATTAGTTTCAGTGCTGTTTCTTGTCTATCAGAAACATGCAGACTATCAGTATCAGACCTGCAGTGAATGGTTAAAGCACAGACATCCAACAATGCCAGGAAGTACAAACTATCATCACAAGTTAATGTTGCAAAAGGGTTAACAAAGAATGTGGGCAGCTGAAGATTATTTACAAGGGCTTTGTATCGGCGGCATTCACCACATACATTGTTGGCTCAATAATTTAAAATGTGTATGATCTATATTTTCGGTGCCAAAACCCAAGATATTGAGGAATCTTTGCACTGTAAAGTAGATATTAACTGTGACTTCCACAAAATTCAGTGAAGCCCTAAAATATCATTGCTCGAATTTCGCATCTCAAAGTTACTCAAAAGAATGGGAAATGAATCATAGTGCACAGTGGTTTGGTTTGCTGGTTCGCCATAGCTAAACGGTGCCAACTATGAATCAGTGTTTTTCCAATGCAACTCATCCCTTGGCAGAATATTGCTGATGCTGTGAGCGACTTACCTGCCATTCCATGAATAACCTGCAACTACTCTCACCCACTGGTCAATATTCCAACTAATACTTTGAGCCCTCAGCTTACAAGGACACATTTGAGTTAAAGGTTACTGGTTATATCTCCGTGATCATGTTCATTCTGAACAGCTTTGTTTCATAGCATGATCCGATTATCACATCTATATCAGTTTAAGGAACAGAGAGGTCCTGCTTGATCGTGGGAAAACAGAGGATGTGAGCATCAGCATACACACTGCACAAGCACGTGTCCACAGCCCCGTGGTGACGACTGTTCAGTTCGCTCTAGTGCAACCAAAGAGCACCGGATACAGATTATGGAGAAGAGACTTCTCGATCAATCTCTAGTTTCATATAACAAACATGCATACTGGATCGACTAATCTGGATAATGAACTAACTTTTACATCTTCAAAATTCTGAAGCAAATGATCATAATGACTTTACCTTACTTATCCAGTTGTGGTGTAACACACAACAGGCCTGGTGTTGTCCTCCTTGAGACATGAACACAATGTGGGACCTGGGCCTGACAATAGCAAACCTTTCTTGTGCTTGTTACTACAAATTTTATTTCTTCAACTTATGTTCAGATTAAACATAAACATGAAGCACTAATACTCAAAATGTTTAGCAGGAAAAGTAAAACAGTAAAAGATTATTCCAAACAATGCAATGTAAAAACGGTGTCAGCGTGGAGGCACAAAAATGTATTCATAGATTTTCAGGTTGCAGTATCAGTCTATTCTAGACAATATTACAGCTCATTGGAAAGAGACAAATATAACCATGTTCAGTTCTCTATAATATCAAGCTTAAAGTCTCCATAAGACTTATACCTACCAAGATGCAAAATTGATTCACAGAGAAAAATGAATTATGACAGAATATTCCATTGACTATGATGCAACCATTTAATATAACTACTAGTATTCCAAGCTCTTCTAAAATCAGATGATGTTTGCAAGTCAATAAGTGATATTTTTTTGCCTCTGTTTCATCGTCAGCTTCAAAACAGGATAGAAACAGAAAATACCCTAAATGTTGACTATTAAGAAGACCACTAGGTGAAAAGGTAAAATCAATTCCTAAATTCAAGAAATAGTGAGCATGGGGGATATAGAAAGCTAACAATTGAGCACTAAGACCACTAGATAATTAACATAAAGCAAAGCCAAATCCGTCAGCTCAAAGGCAAATATTTCCAAAGCAGAGCAAAATGACATCTTTATTTTAGCATCAACGCACACAATAGTCACTTCAGCCCGAAAGGTTATGAAGACAAGCGTAGATATCATGCAACCACATTACAACAAGAGCTTTTGATAATAACTTATATACATCGACGCAAAGCAAAGCAAAGAGGAGGCCAGTAGGCTCATACTTGGTCCAATCCATAGATGGTGCAGCTCATGAGGATATGACAACTAGGAAGAAAGAAGCACCATCTCACTCAACTGCCATTAGATCAAAAGTGAGGCACTACTAGCATAACTTTTTAGAGCCGGGAAGAAAGCATGCTGGACAAGACTTTGTTTGAGCCGATATTCATATATCTGCAGGTCTCTATGACCACAATCGAAACTTTCAATCAATTTGCCATCACTGTCAACTTGAAGCAGCCACCCACGAAAATTGAGCAGCAAGAGCACGTCACCATCCCCCGGATGTTTGCAAGTCAATAAGTGATATTTTTTTGCCTCTGTTTCATCGTCAGCTTCAAAACAGGATAGAAACAGAAAATACCCTAAATGTTGACTATTAAGAAGACCACTAGGTGAAAAGGTAAAATCAATTCCTAAATTCAAGAAATAGTGAGCATGGGGGATATAGAAAGCTTACAATTGAGCACTAAGACCACTAGATAATTAACAAAAAGCAAAGCCAAATCCGTCAGCTCAAAGGCAAATATTTCCAAAGCAGAGCAAAATGACATCTTTATTTTAGCATCAACGCACACAGTAGTCACTTCAGCCCGAAAGGTTATGAAGACAAGCGTAGATATCATGCAACCACATTACAACAAGAGCTTTTGATAATAACTTATATACATCGACGCAAAGCAAAGCAAAGAGGAGGCCAGTAGGCTCATACTTGGTCCAATCCATAGATGGTGCAGCTCATGAGGATATGACAACTAGGAAGAAAGAAGCACCATCTCACTCAACTGCCATCAGATCAAAAGCGAGGCACTACCAGCATAACTTTTTAGAGTCGGGAAGAAAGTTTGCTGGACAAGACTTTGTTTGAGCCGATATTCATATATCTGCAGGTCTCTATGACCACAATCGAAACTTTCAATCAATTTGCCATCACTGTCAACTTGAAGCAGCCACCCACGAAAATTGAGCAGCAAGAGCACGTCACCATCCCCCGAAACAAGAGAACTGATAATAACTTATATACATCAATGCGTCAAGAGAACTGAAACGCATTGTGAATTTTTACCCATTACACGGTATGTTTTTTTTGCGGGATGTTCTTCTTTGAGAAGACGCAAAAACATCAGTACGTATCAATGCACCCGTAGGAGAGAGATAGAGGGAGGGAGAGGGAGACAGTGTGCGTGTGTGTGTTATCTGTATAATTGTATATGCGCACAAGAAGCAACAACCCCAGGAGCACAAATGGTACACTGTGCTAGGCACCAAAGCTGCCCCTGCTTCGCTCTGCTCGGGGCTACGCGGATGGCGACGCAACCCTAGCGGCCAACCCCCTCCCCCTTCCCCTCCTTGCCGCCGTTGGAGGGGTCACCCAAGAAAGCCGCGC
>NW_024120237.1:0-8567 GCF_003073215.2 Triticum urartu
GTGCGGTGGGGATCGGGGCGGCGGGTGGGTGGGCTTTTCTGTTCGGTGGTTTGCCAATCTCAGGAACATGCATCGGGACCTATATAGGGCTGTTGTGACCCAAATAACTATTCTAATCCCAGGATCAGAATAGTGCTATCCTATATAGTGATCCAAATAACTATTCTAATCGTCAGTACAGCCGCCTGAAACCGTCAGTTCAAGTAGCGAAACAGAATAATATTCTGTTACACGAAACAGAATAGCCTGGATGTATATGTATAAACTATTATAAAAGGGAAAACATAGGTTCAATTTTGCATTCTTATAGAAAAATAGAACTGAGTTGTGCGTCGTCTTGAAAAAACAAACATAACTTGGGTTGCTGATGTTATAGACAAGCTAGGCTGGGGCCCAGAGGCCGCTTGATACCTGTTGGATCCAAAAAAAAAGTTGAAACATGTCGTGGGCTGCCCATGTTAAACAACAAAACCTAGGCCATGGACCTGGTGGGCCCGGGACTGTCAGCCTCTCGACGAACAGACGTCACCCGATTCCTGTTGTTTTGCTGACCATGTTGGGAACGACAGACGGCGGCGCTGTGGCGAGAGCACCAAGGCGGAGGACGACGTCGAGACCTCGGACCAAATGAACCGGAGCGGGGGAAGACGCAGGCGGAGGGGAGTACGAGGGTTGACTTATTCAGGTGCAGGGTGGGCCGGTGGAGCTACTGCCGCCGAACAATGTGTGGGAGTAGAGGGATGGCCTGGCCAACGCCATTGGCTATGATGGGTCACCGAGGCGTACACGGCAGCGCCGCCAGCCGTTGTATAGGAAGAGGACGAAAGATTGAACAAAATAAAGAAATACAAATGGATAGGTGGTTGGTCCCATATGTCTTTGTACGAGACCTGCTGGTTCCACCTGAGAAGGGGAATATGATGGGCGGAAGGAGATTCAAAGCATGACAACCGAGTGAACTAGTAACATACATAAGCAAATTGCCACTAAAAAGAAAATAGGTTAATGGGTTCTTAGAATAAATATTTTGAACAAAACAGATAATTATGACACATAGGCTTATGCATGAAACACTCAGATGATAAAGGTGCTTAAACAGATAAAGTACAACATCTAGACCTTCCGGGCACACTTGATCATGATGCTGCGGCTGGCCGTGTACTCGTCGGGTACGGGCAGCAGACACGCCCTCATGTCCAAGATCCACCTGTACATGTCGTAGCATGCGTATGCATCCTTGGCCACGTAGGTTATGTAGGCTAGATTCAGAGGTACCTCCCACGTGTTTAGGTCCTTGGTATCGTTGTCGTCGTTTATGTTGGCATAGCAGGGGTCGATGATGGTCTCGGCGAGGTCAACCACGGAGTCCTTCTCCTGCCCGTTGCCGATGATCTTGTATTGCTTCTAGATGTCGATAAGCTTGTTGCACCAGATGACCGAATCGTCGCGTTCTTCCTTCTCTCCACCGTAGCAAAGGTGCAGTCGGCGCTGCCGATGGAACGGGCGAATGCTCCAGAACCTATGATGGCCCTACAACAGTGGTAGACGAGAACCTCGTCCCGCACACATACCTGGGCGACGGTGATCCGTTGGTCCCTGGAGATGAATGGATGGGCACAAGGTCTAGTCCTGCGACCTTGTGCTTTCTCGTCCTGTAGGTACTACTTGCACTCGGCGAGGCAGAGCTTCACCGAGTCCGGATCGTTGGTGTACATCACATTCAACTTGGTGCAGCCATGGGACTGAACGGTGAACTCAAAGGTGAACTCCTTGCTCACTTCTGTGATGATAATTTTGGTAATGTCATGGAACACTTCTACGACAGCACAGGTATGACTATCTTCTACATGTATGACAGAAAACGTGACCTACTGTGACAAACACGTATCATCACGGAAGTGCATTTTTTTGTAGTGAAATCTTGCAAGATTGAACCCAAAACTAAGCACCTCTCCCATTGCAAGAAAAACCAATCTAGTTGCCAAACCAAACCGATAATTCGAAGAGAAATACAAAGATATCAAATCATGCATATAAGAATTAAGAGAAGATTCAAATAATATTCATAGATAAGCTGATCATAAATCCATAATTCACCGGATCTCGACAAACACACCACAAAGAAGATTACATCAGATAGATATCCAAGAACATCGAGGAGAACATGGTATTGAGAATCAAAGAGAGAGAAGAAGCCATCTAGCTACTAGCTATGGACCCATAGGGCTGAGGTAAACTACTCATGCTTCATCGGGAAGGGCAATAGGGTTGATGTAGATGCCCTCCGTGAACGACTCCCCCTCTGGCAGATCATCGGAAAAGGCCCCAAGAGGGGATCTGTAACAGCCTGGATTTTTGCCCTTTTCTTTTTTCGTTGATTTTCTTGGATTCCCCGTTTTGTTTTGCTTTTCTGTGGCTATCTGGGTCTGAAACTTGGGAAGATCATGTCTTCCTAGGTTTATAGTGGCTTGTCACCCTCTTCATCATCCCAAGATCATGTCATTTCCATCCTTGACCTAACCCAAAATTCTTTTGTTGGTGAATATTCCTTTTCTGATAAAGGAATAACCCTTTAAAATGCTAGGTTGTGAAGCAACCTATATTTCTGTCACTCCTAAAATTACCAAATAATTCTCATAAATTTTTTGGGTCCTATCTTGCTCAAATATGGCAAAATATTTCATTGCCATGTTCAAAAATAATCCTCCAATAATTATTTTCCTATTCTGTCCTAAATGGCACTTTGCAAAGGAAGTGCTATTTATATTTGCTTGACACAACCCAAACTTCTTGGACATATTTTCCTGTCCAAATAATTGGCTCATGCCAAAATTCAACTCAATTTTCCTAGTAAATATTCCTGAGCAATTTTTCAAAGTTCCTGTCTAAGGGAAGTGATTGTGAAGGAAGTACAAGCTAGGCATATCCAAATGAGTTGAAACTTTGCAAGGTACTTCCTATGATCACATCATGACTCTCCACCAAATACTCCCTCCATTCGGAATTACTTGTCGCAGAAATGAATGTATCTAGACGTATTTTAGTTCTAGATACATCCATTTCCGAGATAAGTAATTATGAACAGAGGGAGTATGAGCTCATGTAACTCATCTATGTGAGCCCAGCCCCAAATCTTCATTTTCGGTAAGATTTTCAGTTTGTGAAGCAACTATATTTTATATCACTTCAATTGAACTGAAACTTTACCAGGACATGCTTCTACCTATATCAACCCCCTCCACCAAGTTTTACCTCAATTAGTTAATCCAATTGACCTGTGCAATTTTTCCAAGTTTCTGTCCAGAATAAAGCTTTGTGAAGTAAGTGCCACTTTGGTATTTCCAAATGGCATGAAACTTTTGCAGCAGCTTCATATCATCATATAACCCCTCTATGCCAAATTTCATCTCACAGAAATCAAGTATGTGAGTGTATCATCCAAATCCCTAATTCTGGCCAGTTTTGTACTTTCTACTGCAACCCTCATCTAAACTCCTCCGCTTGGTCTGATTTTTGGTCATCAGCATCACCTTAGTGTGTGATCATCAGAAGACAAACTCTTTACCACGTTATCGAGCTGGTTTAACCACATCAAGTTACAAACACCTTCTTACTGATTTACTTTGGAGCTAAGTGCAAATCTCTTCTTTGCCCCTGGACCGATTTATTTCCTCATTTTGACTGAGGGCACCAAGGTCCATCCACTGGACATGGTCGGCCACGCCAAAGCGCGCCGCTTGCGCGAGTGCGCGTGGTGATCACGCTTGCGTCATGACTGAACGTGTGCTCTGGCTTGTTCCGGCCACTGTTCTCGTCTCCTCCCTCCTCGTCTCGACCTCCGTTCATGTCCTGGAGCTCGCCCGTGCTCGACTGCACGGCCCTGCGTCGTTGCTTCGTCGTGGTTCACCATTAATGCGCCGCTAGAACAGTGCCCGTGCCATGCCCAGCCTCTGACCTCCATTAGAGCACTGCTCAAGCTCGCTTGTGAGCTCCAGAGCCTTCCCCTTGGCTATATAAGCGTGCCCCGAGTCCCTCCGCACCTCAACCATCTCTCCCTCGCCTCATTTGCTCTCTGGAATCGCCCCATCTCGCCGGAGTTCGCCTCTATCCACCATTGGCCACCTCGGCCTCGGCATGATTCTGACCAACCCGAGCCTCCTCTCGCCTTCCCTCTACGTCCACTGTCTCCCCCTCGTTCCACTCAGCCGCCCCAACCCCTTCCCCTCGCCGGAGAGCCCAGTGGCCGCGTCTCCCACCGTTCGTCGGCCACCTCATCGTTCGGCCGTCTCGAGCCTCCTCGTGCTTCCCCGACCCCACCACCGTCCTCCCCGTGCTCCGCTGAGTCGCCCCACCCCATCACCCCTCGCCGGAGCGCCCCGCGTCACCTGAGAGCATCACCACCGCTGCCTCTCTGTCCGCCTCCGTCGCCGCGGCATCTCCTCCTCCACGCGCCTCCCCGGGAGCCATTTCTCCTCTGAACGGAGGCGCTGCATCCTCACGAGCTCGCCGGTGCGCTCGGTTTGGCCGGAGGCCACCAGAGCCGGCCGGCCCCATCGCTGCTTCCCTACCGTGCCTCCGCTCTGTTCCACGAGGGAATAGAGGCGCGAGGAGGAAGAAGGCGACGAGCACCAGCCTGGCCCCCTGTCCCCTGGGCCCCGCCAGTCAGCCTCTGGGCGTTGACTTAGCCCCGGGCCCGTGTGGATTCAAGTGGAGACGTACTCCAGCAGTGTACGTTTTCTCTTTCCAATAACATATTATGTTAGTACGCTTTCCTTTAGGGAAAGCGTATTTCATTCTACTTCGGCTCAAAGTACGTTTTCCAGTTTGAAAACGCATTCTCTTATATGCGTTTCTGCCTTATCCACTCAGGGACCCATTGGTGATAAATTTATCACAGATTAGTCCCTATTCTTCCAACCTTCACAACTTTTCAACCGTAACTCCGATTGAGGTGAAACTAGCGCTCACTTCTTCGTCTCGTCGAGCTCAATCTTTTGGTAACATTTTCACTAGGTGTTATCACAGTGAAAATGACATTTTGCCCTTGCCTCTAATCAGCCCCCTCCGAGAGAAAACCGTCCGACGTTTTGTTCCGTGGCTTCATCGCACTTCTTCCTAGAGTCTCCGTCACCCCAGGCAAGCCACAATACCCACTTGCATGATAGTCATGCAGTAGCCATGGTTTTCAACTTGAATATTTATTAAATGTTTGCTTGTTTAAAATATGGTTATTGTTGTTTCAGTAATGATTCCTGGCTAGTGCTTACTTTCTTGCTATGTTGTTATGCACCTGGTTGTCATGCCCTGCTAGTTGCTAGTATTCCTTTCCTATGCTTATTCGTGCTAGTAGTACATGTTGATGTTGGTAATGGTCTTTGGTGCATGACTGCCATCTGTCCCGAGTACCGTTGTTATGCATGTTCCATTGCATCCAGTTGGTTAAATGCTTGCATGATGGCATCTTTGACATGCTCCTGCAAGATATTTATTGTTGATGCTAGTGGTCATGCTATGTTTCGGAGAAGTATGTACTTATCATGTTCATGCTAGTCAGGATGCCATGCTTAGTTGGATATGATTCATTGTTGATATGGTGGATAGTTATGGGGTTCTCTCATGATTATGTTGATATCATGCTCATGCATTGTAATTGCATCATGTATTTTATCATGGCTCAGCATATTTGCATTCAAGTTTAACCGGATTAAATTGAACTTGAACAACTGTTGGCTGAGTCATGGTGCCACCATATCGAACTGACCAATGCAACCATGCTTACCGTTATGGGAAGGTCCTAACTGGGTCTATTGTCGTGCCTCTCGTTGGTGCCTCCAACGAGGGAAGGTTATGGGCGTGCGGTACCCTGGCCCGGTAAGCAGACATAACCTTGTGTGCCCGTTGTTGTTGTTATGGATCCGGTCCCCGTGAGGGACGTTTTGGCCACGACGGTGGTCATTGTGTCTTTGGTAGACACGGGGCCACACAGGACTAGCCCAGTTGGGAGTGGGTCGGAGTGGCCGGGAGAGTGCCATGTCAGTAGATCGGTTTTGTCGGAACGCCGTTGGTCCACCCGAATGGGAGTGCGAGGCCATGGGTTCTGTAGTGCGGGTACAGTGTACTAACGTCTGCAGAGTGTATATGAAATCTATCGATAGCCATGCCCGCGGATAAGGGCCCAGTTTGTAGTTGGTCACACTATGAGTCAACAGTAATAATAATAATAATAATAATAATAATAATAATAATAAATTGCTTGATGAGGAGATAAGTTGGTAGTGATCGCCGGAAGGATCACTGTTTGAGATAAGTTGGTTGTGATCGCCGAAATGATCACCGTGGTATCGAGGATACCGAGCTATTGGATATTCGTGATGTTGTGCGAGAATCGTGGGTAAGGATCAAGCTCCTTGTGGTCATTTGATGATTACTATGGTATTGTTTATACCAAGCTTTATTTGATCCTGAGATGATCATGTAATGTCCAAAGTTGGTAAGTGATGCATGTGATGGTTACGAGGCAACCCGAGCAGAATAAATGGTGCATATAGTGTCATCATGTTGCATGCTGGTATCGTTAGATTTATATGGTCATGTTATGCTCCTATTGTTCTAGCAGTATTATGTTCATGTTGTTCATGCCATGTTATTCTAATGATCTCATGATAATTCCTACTTAACCTGTAATTGCCATGTTGTTGTCTGTCTTGAATGCTTCCGGTTATTCTGAGCTTGCAAGTACATTCAATGTACTGACCTGGCGTGTCATGCCAGTTTGCAGGTCGTGCCCGGATTGCTTGCTGGTTTGGTGTTGTTCCTGTGTTCGCGAGCTAGGATAAACGTTCCAGCCAAAGTCCCTGCGGATTGGAGTCCATCATCACCGTTCGTTGTTCCGCTGCCGGTAGTTGTTCCGCTGCTTCGAGTTGTTATGCTGCTTGTATAGAGCAACCATGGTTGGCGTAGTGTCGCTGTGCCAATGTTATTCATTGTAATATCAAAGACCTTGTATTCATAATCGTGTTGTAATAGAGAGCTGGTTTGTTCTATACTAAGCAGTGTCGTATTCCAGAAGACTTCACCTCAATCTATGGGCTGGAATACAGGGCGTTCCGGTTTTCTCTGAGCCGGGGTGCCACAGGATCTCGCGGGAACAGAAGGTTGCGGCGGTGGAAAAGTATTTTTGTGGATGCCTCCGAGGGTTTGGCAATATATGTGAATTTTTTTACAGGACGAACAATTAGGTCAGGGGACTCCCGAGGGGGCCACAAGGTAGGGGGCGCGCCCTCCACCCTTGCCACCGCCTCGTGGGTATTCTGGCTTGGACTCCAAGTCCTACAGGTGTCTTATGGTCCAAGAAAAATCATCATAAAGTTTTATTCCGTTTAGACTCCGTTTGATATTCCTTTTCTGCGAAACTCGAAAACAAGGCAAAACAAAAACTGGCACTGGGCTCTAGGTTAATAAGTTAGTTCCAAAAATAATATAAAATAACATAATAATGCATATAAAACATCCAAAACGGATAATATAATAGCATGGAACAATAAAAAATTATAGATACGTTGGAGACGTATCAAGCATCCCCAAGCTTAATTCCTGCTCGTCCTCGAGTAGGTAAATGATAAAAACAGAATTTTTGATGTGGAATGCTACCAAACATATTTATCCATGTAATTTTCTTTATTGTGGCATTAATGTTTTATAACCCACAAGTATAGGGGATCGCAACAGTTTTTGAGGGTAGAGTATTCAACCCAAATTTATAGATTCGACACAAGGGGAGCCAAAGAATATTTGAAGGTATTAGCAGCTGAGTTGTCAATTCAACCACACCTGGAGATTAATTATCTGCAGCAACATGATCAGTAGCAAAGTAATATGATAGTTTTGATAATAGTAGCAGCAGCAATGGTAACGGTAACAGTGATAGCAGTAATTTTGTAACAAGTGCAACAGTAACGATAGCAGTAGTAACTTAGCAAGAACAATATAAGATAAATTCTTAGGCATTGGATTGGTGACTTGTTGATGATATTCATCATGAGACAGTTATAACCTAGGGCGATATGGCATAGCTCCAGTTCATCAATATAATGTAGGCATGTATTCCGTAAATAGTCATATGTGCTTATGGAAAGAACTTGCATGACATCTTTTGTCCTACCCTCCCGTGGCAGCGGGGTCCTATTGGAAACTAAGGGATATTAAGGCCTCCTTTTAATAGAGAACCGGAACAAAGCATTAACAAACGGTGAATACATGAACTCCTCAAACTACAGTCATCACCGGGAGTGGTCCCGACTATTGTCACTCCGGGGTTGCCGGATCATAACACATAGTAGGAGACTATAACTTGCAAGATTGGATCTAGAACATGGATATAATGGCGATAACATAAACGGTTCAGATCTGAAATCATGGCACCCGGGCCCAAAGTGACAAGCATTAAGCATGGCAAAGTCATAGCAACATCAATCTTAGAATATAATGGATACCAGGGATCAAGCCCTAACAAAACTAACTCGATTACATGATGAATCTCATCCAACTCCTCACCGACCAGCAAGCCT
>NW_024120238.1:0-8481 GCF_003073215.2 Triticum urartu
GGCCCATTATGGCACACAAAAATCTTGTGGGCCTTTACCTGGGCCGTCCCATTATGGCCCGCAAAATCTTGTGGGCTTTTAGCTGGGCCAGCCCATTACGGTCCGCAAAATCTCGTGGGCCTTTAGCTGGGCCGGCCCATTATGGTCCGCAAAATCTTGTGGGCCTTCAGTTGGGCCGGCCCATTTAAACTTGTTGGGTCATGCCACGTGTCGACATATCATAGGCGCCTATCTGACCCACTGACGAGCTGACACGTGTTTCGTGCGGCCAATAAGAATTTTACACATGGAAATTTCCCATTGGTCGGGGCTATTAACGGCTTATCGGATCCAAAACCCGACCCGATAGCTTAACGGCGTTCCGTTACGGTGGATGCAACGTGTCAGTCACCCTTGATGAAAGCACTTCTATGATGCACGATTTATCGTCATGGAAGTGGACACTTCCGTGATGATAATTTTGATAATGTCATGGAACATTTCTACGACAGCACAGGTATGACTATCTTGATTCTATCATAAATTTGTCATGGATGTACATGCATGACAAAAAAGCGACCTACTGTGACAAACACGTATCATCACGGAAGTGTATTTTTTTGTAGTGTAGAGAGGCTGCAGCGAGATGTCTAGTGATGAGTCCTTGCATAACTCAGGCTGGGGTAAGTGATGGATCAAATGAATGAGCTCTGGATCGATGGGATTACTCCTCTAAAGATTGTTGTATCAAACTGAATCAGTTTACATTGATCAACAGTGAAGGGCTTGGAGCCAAATGAGTTGTCTGGTGTGTTTAGGATAGGAAGGACCAGAATCATGTGAAGTTTGGAGGGATTTGGACCACTAATTAATATAGTAGCTTTACAACTAAGTAATCGGGTCCAGAATGAAGATCATGATGATGCACTCAAATGGAGAAGCCATTTGAGCTGAAATTTAGCAAGGAAGGGTGATTTGGGCATATGAGAGTGCTGTAAAACTTTCATGCCATTTGGCCAAACCAAAAAGACACTTCCTTCATACAACACCACTCTAGACAGAATTTTAGGAAAATTCCTAAGGGAAAATGGCTAAACAAAATATGCCCAAATTTGGTGGAGATAGGTTTTACGAATAAGAGTAGGCCTAGGAAAAATTTCAGACATAATGGAGCAAGATAAAATATACTTCCTTCATTAACTGAAAATTTGGACAGAACCAAAGAATTGATGCTCATCTCACATGGATGCATTGCATGAGCTCAAATATTGTGGAGAGCTTTTATTTGATGAAATGAAAGACCATGCAAAAATTCAGCTCAACTGGATTAACCTAGCTAGTACTTCCTTCACAACCAATTCCCTCAGACAGGAACTTTGAAAAATTGCTCAGGAATATTTACTAGGCAAATTAAGTTGAGGGTCATCAGAGTCTTTGCAGCAAAAAATAATGTTAGAGAGGGTCAAAAGACAGCCACACCAGCATGTGGCCCAAATATATGTGAGTGAAAAGGGTGGTCTGTGATGTTCAAAATTCCAATGCACAACTTTGACCCCGTGGGCCCACGGTTGGGCGCGTCGTTGAAGATCGATGAGAGGGGCCAGAAGTCAAGAACCACCTGGAAGTGGCCAAATATATGTACGAATATTGGGGATGTTTAAAACTTTAAATACACGATGCATAACTTTGGTGGCACCTGCCTTGCAAACCCGAAAGCACCCTAACAACCACCTAGCTAGGATATATATATAATGAAATAATGTGGTACCTAGCTAGGATGCTTGGCCCACCACCTCCCACATCGTGTTAGCGGGGCAGATGCACATAATGATCGATACTTCGGTCGTACATGCATGTCGTCATGACCTACCATAAGACGGACCAATGAATATATCGTTTGGTCAAATGACAGTTGTTGTTGGCGATAAACCGCTTGGGCCAATAGATTGAACCATCATAAAAATCGCACGAGAGGGACCACAAAACCAGCACCTCTTGCATGCGGCCCAAAATGATGTACGTTGGGAAGGGGTGATGTGTGTTTTCAATATAGAATAATGTACAATTCAGATGTGGTGCCTACCTCTCGATACACACAACAACCATGAAGGCTAGGTAGTTAAGGACGAGATACGCAGGGTTTGATGTAGGTCGAACCCAGCAATCCGAGCATCTGGGAGGGAATCCTTACAACACATGAGCTCAAGCTTTGGTTGACCGACATTTGACGATGACCGACCCTAACACGAACTAGGAGGAATCCATTCATGGCCAACACATACCCCTCATTATCGGTTAAAGGGATGATACATATACACTTGGGGAGCCCACAGATATCCGTGTCATCACAAAAAACCACACAAGGGAGAGATGGTCGATCAGAAGACCCCTTATACACTGCATGCGGCCCGAAAATATGTATGGGTACGATGGTGTATGATGTGTTTAAATCCCAAATGCACAACTTCGATGGGCCACCAACTACATTACAAACCGAACACCGTACCCGACTCCAAGCCTGGTTCAATACGTACGATGTCAGTTTCCGAACTTCGAGGCAGCGGCTGGGGGGGTGGTCGTCCCACGCATGCGCTCAAACTTTATTTTGTCTAGCATGAGACACATCTGTATATATCTATACATCTATACACCTATATAGTGTGCGAATAACTTTGAAAGTTGCTCGTTGGATGAAGCCAATCCGACGGTAGAGAGATGGAAAATCCGAGCACTAGTGGCCGTTGGATATCATCTGCATTCCACCAGATTCTGCCACATGTACAATCTACAAGACTCCATGGTTGAACTTAACCATAATGCACAAACCTCAAAACACAAGCACTTCTCCTTTGTTCTGTAGAATCTTCCATATCTTAATTTCCCAAACTATTTTTTTCTAAATGAATTATCACCTTTTGTTTTTACCTTTGCAATGCACAAATCCATGAATCTTAAACTAGATTTTTTATAAAACTAATTGATTTTGGATGAGATGAACTATAAGAATTAAACGAACATCTACATCATGAATATCCGGGAGAAGAGTGTCACATCCCTAGCTTCTGGTACTGCTTAGTGCTAGCATCTGGTGTTGCATCATGTTTAAATTCCTCAGAAACTTGAAATGGGGATGTCAGAACCCCCAGCACCCCCCTTAAACCAACTAGGGTTACTAAAATCATTTTAGATGAACCCAAAAGGCCCTTCTAAAATGTTCATCATCTTTGTCGTGGTCTAGAACCTCTGATAAAAATGGTGCACAAATTTCTAGGTCATCCAAAGGTCACTGGATTAAATCATAGTTATTTGAATTTGGGAAATTAAATGTTAGTAAATATTTTAAATGCCCAAGTAATCCTAAACTGAAATGTTCCATGTTGGATATATTCAATACAATGGGAATGTGCAGTTTTGTGATTTTTGAAAGGGTCTAGTCGTTTCTAGAAAAGCCACAAAGATTACAGAAAAATAGAAAACTGAAACAGAAAGAGAGAGAGAGAGAAGGAACCTCACCTGGGCTTACCTGGCGGCCAAAGTGGCCGGCCCAGCCCACCACCGCAGCCCTCTGTCGCCTTCCTCCTCACGCCAGTAGGTAGGGGCGTGTGCTCGGTGCGCGCAGCCACACGCCGGCCACCTCCTCCCTACCTGGCTGCCTCCTCCTTCCCCTGGATGTCTCTCGCAGCGCCACACACCCCCAGGAACCCTCTCACTCTCTCCCAACCTCTTCCCCCTCCTCTGCTGAAAGATCGTGGATGTCGCCTAGAGGGAGGTGAATAGGCGCTTTAAAATAATTACGGTTTAGGCTTGAAGAAATGCGGAATAAACCTAGCGATTAATTTGCCAAGCACAAAACCTAAAACAACTAGGCTCACCTATGTGCACCAACAACTTATGCTAAACAAGAAACAATATGGCTATCACAAAGTAAAGTGCATAAGTAAAGAGCTCGGGTAAGAGATAGCCGAGGCACGCGGAAACGACGATGTATCCCGAAGTTCACACCCTTGCGGATGCTAATATCCGTTTGGAGGGGTGTGGAGGCACAATGCTCCCCAAGAAGCCACTAGGGCCACCGTAATATCCTCACGCCCTCGCACAATGCAAGATGTCGTGATTCCACTAAGGGATCCTTGAGGGCGGTCACCGAACCCATACAAATGGCAACCCTTGCGGGCAGTCACCGAACCCGTACACTTTGGCACCCCTTGGGGGCGGTCACCGGTACCCGTCAAATTGCTCGGGGCAATCTCCACAACCTAATTGGAGACCCCGACGCTTGCACGGAGCTTTACAACACAATGATTGAGCTCCGAACACCACCAACCGTCTAGGGCACCCAAGCACCCAAGAGGAACAAGCTCAAGGGTACCAAGCACCCAAGAGTAATAAGCTTCTCAACTTGTAACTTCCACGTATCACTTGGAGAACTCAAACCGATGCACCAAATGCAATGGCAAGGGCACACGGAGTGCCCAAGTCCTTCTCTCTCAAATCCCACCGAAGCAACTAATGCTAGGGAGGAAAATGAGAGGTAGAACAAGAAGGAGAACACCAAGAACTCCAAGATCTAGATCCAAGGGGTTCCCCTCACAAAGAGGAGAAAGTGATTGGTGAAAATGTGGATCTAGATCTCCTCTATCTTTTCCCTCAAAAACTAACAAGAATCCATGGAGGGATTGAGAGTTAGAAAGCTCAAAGAAGTTCAACAATGGGGATAAAAAAGAGCTCAAGAGATAAGGTTCATTGGGGAAGAAGACCCCCTTTTATAGGTGGGGAAAAATCCAACCGTTATGCTCACAGCCCGCATAGAGCGGTACTACCGCTCCAAGGAGCGGTACTACCACTAGGGCGGAAGTACCCCTTTGAAAAACAACATCGAGGAGGCAAAAGGCCAGTAGAACCGCCGGAGCGGTACTACCGCTCGTCCTCAAGGTACTACCGCTCGATCTCACGGTACTACCGCAAATGGTAGCGGTACTACTGCTTGCGAGCGGTACAACAAAAATACTTCCGTGCCTACTTCCGCTGAGCAAAACACGAGATTTTGGTCCGGAGTGGTACTACCGCTTAGGAGCCGCGGTAGTACTGCTCTGGAGCGATAGTAAAAAATTACATCCGCTCTAGCCAAGGTAGTACCGCTCCAGCCTTTACCAAACCAGCCACAACTTCTGCAAACGGACTCCAAATTCAACGAAACCAAGTTTGTTGGAAAGCTAACGACAAGGGCTAACACAATCTTGATAGAAATACCAATAAGAAGCAAATGAGAAAAGGCCCAAAAGAAAATGGTGAGAACCCTTCCTCGGAAAAGACCGTTAAAACCTCCAACACCAAAAACATCATAGACGATGCATGCAAACTCCGTTTTCGATGAACTCAAGCTTGTCATCAAGATGACCATAAGCTCTAAGACTCACAAAGAGAACCAAACAAGAACCAAGAAACATGGTGCAATGATGCAATGGTTTGAGCTCTCTACTAACGATACGATCAACCCACCAACTTGAGAGCCCCCCTTGATACTACGGCAAATGATCCTATAACCCGGTCTCCCAACTACCACCACGAGACCGGTAAAATAGAAAGCCTATCAAGGGCAAACCTTTGACTTGCACATGGTCCACTTGAGCTAGATGATGACGATCTTGACTCCCTCAAGTTGGACCACCTTTCTTGATTGCGTTGGCTCGATGAAGACTAGATGATTTCTCCCCCATACTCCACTATGGGTGAGCCACTCTTCCGCACATCTTCACAAGTCCATTGACACCAAATGGATGGGAAGCTTCAAGAACTTTATCTCTTCGTGGTGCTCCACCTGAACTTGCACACGGCAATCTTGATGACGATCACCACTTGATGTCATCCTCTCCATGGGTTGTATGATATCTTCCTCTTGACGCAAGCCCATGGACACGTACCTAACCCCACATAGAACTCACATAGACCATGGGGTAGTACACAAAGTGCAATGGACAATGCTTACTATACCATGGGATCACTTGATCCATCTCGGTACATGTTTTACGCTTTGTGAGTTGATCAACTTGATTCACTCTTGACATAGTCTTGATCAACCTTGAATATTTCCAACTCTCTTCGTTTGGATGATGTCATGAAGGTAAACATGAATGATCACACAATATTCTTCTTCAAGACATGCTTGCAATAAGCTCAACACTCACATGACCAATCTTTGGATAGTTCCTTAATAGCACCTTCGTCAACACATAAGCTCCTTGAAACCAACACCTGGACTTCAAGAAATGCCTACGGACAATGCTTACTATACCATGGGATCACTTGATCCATCTCGGTACATGTTTTACGCTTTGTGAGTTGATCAACTTGATTCACTCTTGACATAGTCTTGATCAACCTTGAATATTTCCAACTCTCTTTGTTTGGATGATGTCATGAAGGTAAACATGAATGATCACACAATCTTCTTCTTCAAGACATGCTTGCAATAAGCTGAACACTCACATGACCAATCTTTGGATAGTTCCTTAATAGCACCTTCGTCAACACATAAACTCCTTGAAACCAACACATGGACTTCAAGAAATGCCTATGGACAATGCTTACTATACCATGGGAACACTTGATCCCTCTCGGTACATCTTTTACGCTTTGTGAGTTGATCAACTTGATTCACTCTTGACATAGTCTTGATCAACCTTGAATATTTCCAACTCTCTTTGTTTGGATGATGTCATGAAGGTAAAAATGAATATTTCCAACCATGAAGGAAGTTTATATAAGGAATTATGCATCACCATGCTATGCAACAACCAATAATGCATGCGTAGGAGATGTGTATGCTTAGGAACAAACCAAAGCCAGAAGAGACAACTCTCTAAACTTCTCCACAAAACTCTCTGAAACTTCTCCCCCATTGGCATAAATTGCCAAAATGGGATAAAAGCTTAGAAGGCTAATATAAAATGTGTTCCTCCATAAATTGTGTATTTCTCAACAAGATAGTGGAATGCAATACACATATCCAATGGTACATGCTTGGAGGAAGACAAACTATATTGAGGCCCAAAGATTGCAAAAGGAAGATATGCCACAAAGACATAATCAAAGAGAGAAACAAGCAATCAAGCAATCAAAAGATACCAATTGAAGCAAGCTATCAAAAGATACCAATTGAACCAACTAGGCGAATGACCCTACGAGCCACATGAATAAAGGATATTATGATAAGAGCGGAGCAGTGTTCTAAACAAACTAGAGAAGCTCCCCATGATTTGTGCACATCAAGAATTTTTGTATTTGGATACAAAATCCACAAAATAGGATCATAGCTCCCCCAAAATCAATAGAAACTTACAACAAGTGCAAGTGAGCATATAGGAAACTAAGCCTAGTACATGTAACAAACACATGGTTGAGCAACAAGTGAAAAAGGCAACTTAAGAATGGGCTCAACCAAAATGATTTGTGTGAGTCAAGGCAATGCACTTGAGAAGACTAATGTATAGATGAGCATTAAGCATCAATAAAGTCTTGAAAGAATGAGGCAACACGGTGCAAGGCCTATCATTCCCACACACAACAAGTAAATGGGTTCACAAGCTTACTAATAAGCATATAAAGAACCTATGCTTGTGACAACCCATGGTGAAGATAGAAGATGAAAGCCTCATCAAGACGAGGGATACGAATTAACATGGCAAAAGCCTCGTAAAGATAAGCATGACAAAAATAATCTTCACCACACAAGAGTGCATCAAGATGCAACGAGATAAGACACGCACTCAAGGCAAAAGCTTTCACGGAGCCACCAAAGAAATAACAAAAGAAAGACAAGGTGGACGTGAAAGAAAGGATATCAACTAGATATGCAACTTATCTCAAGTGTATAAGATTCTAGGTAGACGAAATCATGATGATATATATCTACAAAGAAAGATACCCATCAAAGACATCACAACTAGCAACAAGAGATCATTGTTGGGATGCTTTGAGAAAGGGAACAAGTATCAGAAGAATGAATGAGTACCATGCCATGATACAACCTACACAAGGTTGATGCAAGAAATGTGTGCATGAAGAATATGAAGATACTTGTTACCGAGTTAACATTGGAAGGATGTAGTAGATACCAATTGAAGGTAGATAGTAGTTCATTGATCATCCTATATCGACTCCTAAGCACATGATGACAACACCTTCCTTGTGAGTGAGCCGAGCATCCAATGTATGTCCAATTGTTCCTAGAACAACAACAAAACAAAATGGTACCCAAACTCATTGGGACCAAAGAGTTAGAGAACCAACAATACTTAGGACAAACTCCACATAAAAATGTGCATATAGATACGAAAATGAATTTCATGCACATCTCATCAAATTTGAGACTTGGTGGAGTTTCCCCTATATATTGGGTCAAAGAAAGAAAGCATGCCAAAGATACTACACGAAGTTAATATGCATGCTCAAGACTTTCAAGAACCGAGACCAAAAGACAAAGAAATACCAAGCGAAGAAAAG
>NW_024120239.1:0-22859 GCF_003073215.2 Triticum urartu
TGCCAGGCCGGGCGGCGGCCCCCCCCAAGCGGCGGGCCCCAGCAGTCGGTGGAGAAATCGGCAGCCGAAGAGACTGACGGCTAGGCCTGCGCCCAGTCATATTACCCTTGTACCCCTGGGGGGTAGGCCTATATAAACCCCCCAAGGCACCCATGCAAAGGGTTCGGTCCCATTAGAACTAGACCAGAGATATAGGAAGGAGAAAGCTAGCCTTGCCTTCTCCTACCTCCAGCATACAGCTCGAGGAGCACCCTTGTACTCACTTTGCCTTAGTGATCATGCGGAGACCCTACAGAGCAGGACTAGGGGTGTTATCTCCTAGGAGAGCCCTGAACCTGGGTAAAGTATGCCGACGTTCGTGTCTACGCCTAATCTCGCTTCCAGGCACCGACGACGTTCTACTCGCTCCCACCATGATAAGCCATCCTTTGGCATATGTCGCACCCAACCCCCGACACTCACAATGGAGGAAGTACCCATAATCATACTGGCCCAAGGAATGGGAATGGGAATGGAGCAAGCAGCAATCAGAACTGTTCCAATCCAGCCACACCCACCAAGAGGGACCTAAGCCACGTTACTTGTTTAAAGTGCGGGAAAACGGGACACTATGCCACGGAGTGCCCTAAAGCGAAGAACGGAAATGGTAATGGGAGCTCTGGGAAGAAGCCCAATCCATTTAACAAAGGACAAGTGAACCACGTGAACGTGGAGGAGGTTGAAGAGCAACCAGATGCATTTCTCGGTAAGTTTTTAGTTAAGTCGTTTACTGCAATCGTTCTTTTTGATAGTAGTGCATCGCATTCATACATATCTAGGGGAATTGTGGATAAGTATAAGTTGCCCACTAGAGTTCTTAAGACACCTATGCTAGTAACTTCACCCGGTGCCGAGTATATGGCAAGCAATGGATGTTTTCAGATGCCATTAACCATAGGTAGTCATGTTTTCCCCTCTGACTTGATAATTCTAGAGTCACAAGGATTGGATGTGATACTAGGAATGCATTGGTTGTCGATGTATGGAGGAAACATCGATTGCGCCAGTAAGTCAATTCTTCTTACTACCCCGGAGGGAAAAAGGATCAAGTATGTATCCAGGCATGCGCCAAGGAGAACCCAAGTACATTCTCTCACGGGAGTTGTTCATGAGGAAGTGCCTGTTGTGAAGGATTACCCAGATGTATTTCCAGAGGAGTTACCAGGCATGCCGCCAGATCGAGACATCGAATTTTTGATAGAGTTGTTGCCAGGCACCGGGCCTATATCAAAGAGACCATACCGGATGCCCGCGAATGATCTGGAGGAGATCAAGAAATAGATCAAGGAGTTATTGGAGAAAGGTTACATCCGACGGAGTTCATCACCATGGGGAGCCCAGTGCTATTGGTTGAGAAGAAGGATAAATCTCTAAGGATGGTTGTTGATTATCGGGCATTGAATGAAGTGACAATCAAGAACAAGTACCCACTGCCGACGATCAATGATCTGTTTGACCAGCTGCAAGGAGCTAAAGTGTTTTCGAAGATCGACCTGCGATCAGGTTACCACCAGCTGAAGATTCAATAAAAGGATATGCCTAAGACAACTTTTACCACAAGGTATGGGCTTTATGAGTATACGGTTATGTCATGTGGATTGACTAACACCCCTGCCTATTTCATGAGTATGATGAATAAGGTGTTCATGGAGTTCTTGGATATGTTTGTCGTGGTGTTCATTGATGATATTTTAGTATACTCAAAGAATGAAGAGGAACACAAGGAGCATTTGTGCTTAGTACTCGAGAAACTCAGGGAACATCAGTTGTATGCCAAGTTCAGCAAATGTGAGTTTTGGTTGAAGGAAGTTGGATTTCTTGGACATGTTATATCAGGAGAAGGTATAGAAGTAGACCCCACCAAAGTTCAGTCAGTCACTGAGTGGTTGGCACCCACCTCAGTTGGAGAGATCCGCAGTTTTCTTGGACTCATGGGATACTATCGGAGATTCATTGAAAATTTCTCTAAGAGTGCGAAGCCTATGACGACGTTGTTGAAGAAGGACAACTAGTTCCATTGGACTGAGGAATGTGAAGCAAGTTTCCAGGAGTTGAAGAAACATTTGACTACAACCCCAGTGCTGATCCTGCCGGATATACGCAAGGATTTCCAAGTTTATTGCGACGCCTCTCACTTAGGACTTGGAGGATTACTTATGCAAGACAGAAGAGTTGTTTCATATGAATCACGACAACTTCGACCGCATGAGTTGAATTATGCCACACATGACTTGGAGTTGGCAGCCGTAGTACATGCACTCAAGACCTGGAGACATTTTCTCATTGGAAACCACTATGATGTGTACACGGATCATAAGAGTTTGAAGTACATTTTTACATAGAAGGAGTTGAACCTCGGGAAAAGGAGATGGTTGGAGCTTATAAAGGATTATGATATGAAGTTGCACTATCATCCGGGAAAGGCCAATGTCGTAGCAGACGCTTTGAGCCGAAAGAGTTATGCCAATACCTTAGTAACAGGAGGATTGCCAAAGGAGTTAGCAGAAGATTTCAGGGAGCTACGTTTAGAGATTGTTCCCAAAGGTTTTGTTACAACCATGGAAGTTCAGTCGACCTTGTTGGGGAAGAGTTGAGAAGCCCAGAAGGATGACAAAGAAATTGTCGAGATAAAGGAGAAGATGAGTGAAGGCAAAGCCAAAGGTTTTCGTGAGGATGAGCACGACACCTTGTGGTTCGAGGACCAGATATATGTGCCCAATAATGCAGGGATCAGGAAGTTAATATTACAGGAAGCTCACGACTCCCCATACTCGATACACCCTGGAAACACCAAGATGTATTTGGATTTGAAGGAGTGTTTCTGGTGGACTGGGATGAAGAAGGATATTGCCAAGTATGTAGCCGTATGTGATGTATGTTAGAGAGTGAAGGCAGAACATCAGAAACCAGCAGGATTACTACAGCCTATGCCGATACCCGAATGGAAGTGGGATAAACTTGGCATGGATTTTATCACCAGATTACCCAGGACCCGATCGGGATATGATTCTATCTGGGTAGTAGTGGACTGCTTGACCAAAGTAGCTCACTTTATCCCAGTGAAAACCACATATACAAGTGCAAAGTTGGCCAAGATATATATGACCAGGATCGTATGTCTGCATGGAGTTCCGAGGACTATCGTATCATACAATGGAACACAGTTTACTTCAAAGTTTTGGCATCAACTATACCAGACTTTGGGAACTAGGCTGGAGTTCAGTACAGCTTTTCACACGCAGACAGATGGACAGACTAAGAGAGTCAATCAGATTCTGGAGGACATGTTGAGAGCTTATGCACTAGACTACGGGTCTAGTTGGGATGATAATTTACCCTACACGGAGTTCTCATACAACAACAGCTACCAGACCAGTTTGAAGATGGCACTGCTTCAAGCCCTGTATGGAAGAAGATGCCAAACATCGTTGATGTGGGATGAAGTTTGAGACCGCCAGTTGTTTGGACCGGATTTGATTAAGGAGTCCGAGGAGAAAGTTAAGCTGATTCGAGATAGAGTGAAAGTAGCTCAGTCTAGACAAAAGAGTTATGCAGACTCTAAATGCAAGGAGGTAGTCTATGAAATCGGAGACAGAGCATATCTGCGAGTGTCACCTCTGCGAGGAGTTAAGCATTTTGGAGTTAAGGGAAAATTATCCCCAAGATTTGTAGGACCATACCATGTTCTGGAGCGCATGGGAGAGGTTGCCAACAAGTTGGAATTACCTAAAGGACTGTTAGGAGTTCATGATGTGTTTCACGTTTCCCAGTTAAAGAAGTGCCATGCCGAGATGGCCGATATTCCTCTGAGAGATACAGTGCCCATAGAAGCAATTGAATTGGATAGTGATTTGACGTATGAGGAGAAACCAGTCAAGATTCTCGAGTTTTCCAGTCGAGTTACCCGCAGCAAGGTTACCAAGTTTTGCAAAGTTCAGTGGAGCGACCATACCGAGGACGAAGCCACCTGGGAAAGAGAAGATGATCTACGCAAAGACCACCCACACCTATTTTCTAGCCAACCCGAATCTCGAGGGCGAGATTCATCTTAAGGGGGGTAGGTTTGTAACATCCCAAATTTTTAGTTTGGAATGTTATACATAGGTCATATTTTATTGCATTTCGTTCTTGTGATCCTCGAAATCCTAAGCAACTCAAGGACCCTCGGAGAGAGTTGGGGATTTACCCTCGTTCTCATATTTGAGTTTTATCAAATATTGAAACAAGGATCACTTTGGTTTTAATTATTTTTCTTCCCCAAAAATATTTCATATTAAAATTATATGAGAGGAGATAATTTGAGTTCTCCAAAATGAATGAAATGTTGGAGGAAAATATTAAAATCAATTTGTATTTTTATTTGGGGTTTTATCGCTATTTTATTTGAATTAGGAAAAATATGCATTTTTGAAAATTGTATTAGAGGCACAAATAAATGTTCACATTGTCCGGCGTAATTCTAGAGGACGGGGAAAATTTATTTCAGGATTTTTGGAGTTTGTTTAGTATTTCTTTTCTTCATTTTTCTGCGTGGAATTATTTTTTTTAAAAAGTAACAGACCAAACCGGGCCGTGTCCGGTTAGGACTCCTGGCCCGCTGCTGCGCCACCGCGCCGCCACCTGCGCCGCTCGCCGGAGTTTGCCAGTGTTCGCCGCCGCCGGTTTTCTTCGCCGGTTCGGTTTTTCCGGTAAAAACCCTAGATCCGTTTGTAATAGATCGGTTCAGTTTTTATTTTTTCTCTGGTTTAGTTATTTAGCGAACGCCCATTCGTACGTTCGTTTTAACGAACTGTTTTCACCCGTTACCCGCAGACAGCGAACGTTCGTTCGTTAGCTTGTCCGTTAGTTTTGTTTTTCCAGGGTTTTTCCGCAATTATTTTCGATCGCGATTTCTGCCCTATTTTTCGTTTTAGTTTATGTTTTCGCTCATTTATCAGAATCAGGCGATTCAAGCGCCTAGATCTTCGTCTCGAAGCCGTCTTTCTGTTTGACCAACTTGAACAAGATTTTGGTACTGTAAAATTTGACTTTAGTCCAGATTAGTAATCGTATCTTGTTTCTTTCGTAGTTTGAGTTTCGTTGCTCGGTTTGATTTGATTCTTTTTGCAAACCGGAGTTCTTCAGTTGAACTTTCTGGTTAGAACTTCTTATTTGAGATTTACCCATGCATCTTTGCTTGGTTGCTTATGTATGCTATTGTTTGTTTGCGATAGAACACCCAGAGTGTGAAGCGTGCTACTATGAGTCTTTAGGTTTGCGGATCGTCAGCAAGGCAAGTAATACTTTGATCATACCCCTTTATCACCCAGTTTTTATGCATTAGTTTCAACCTTCACACATTGCATGAGTAGGATCTCTTAACATGTGGGTCTGGGAAGTAGATAATGAGGTAGAACCTATTACCTGTTTTATTATCAAACCCTTGGGAGTTACTTCTACGTTATGCTTATATTGCCATGCTATGCTCGTAGACGTGGTTTGGCTTTGAGTGTATCCATGACATATGTGATTTGTTAATTAATGGTTCAACTTAAGGTGGCAACTTTTAATACACATCTGGGTGGATTGCTTGTGGGCACCTGGAGAATCCAGTGTTGTCCTAGGATATCCCGGAGTACCCATGTGATCATCCTACGGTCCGCCACCCAGGCTCAAAGGGATCATAAGACTATTCATGCTAGAAACTTCCATGTGCAGCCACAAGCCATTATGGGCTCTGGCATAATTGCGTAAGTTCTTGAAGAGGTGGACTAGCAGATGTAGGGGATTGTAGGTGTACCGGTCCGCTCGGAGTAAAGAGCAAATGCTTCTGAAAGATTGTGTCTCGGTCATCCATTTCTCAAACACCCTGTAGTGCAAGAAATCCAATGGAGGAGATCGAGTCTTGTGGGGAAAAGAGCACAAACCTCTGCAGAGTGTATAAACTGATCATGGTTAGCCGTGTCCCCGGTTATGGACATCTTGAGTATCTGTGGATTATCATATGGATCTCATTGCTCTAAATTAATTTGTTGGGTTGATAATTACTTTTAATTGGGATTGAGTTGGAGGAACCATCTCAATATTGTTCAACTACCATGATAGTTAAATAAAATATATTCCTTTGTTGTAGGAAAAAATTGGCTTTTCGCAAAACATATTAACCATACAGCCTCCACCAGCCATATATGCATATAGTGATAGCTTTTATCTGTTCATTACTCGCCTGTGTTACATTGCCAGCATATTCCATGTGCTGACCCATTTTCGGGCTGCAACGTATCATGTTGTAGACTTTTCAGACGAGGAGTAAGGTGCGATAGGTCGTTTGTCATGCACTTAGCCATGCCGTTGGAGTTGATGGACTCACTTTATCTTCCAAGCCTTCCGCGGTTATCGTATTAGATGGCCTTAAGCCATATTTATTGTAATAAGTTCTCTCTTGAGACATTCGATGTAATAAGTGTGTGATTACCACTCTGTTATAAATCCTTCGAGTACTGTGTGTGTCAGCATTACCTATCCATGGATGACACTGAAGCACAGAGACTTGACCGTTTGAGGTCGGGTCGCTACACAAGCCATCGCTGGTGATGAACGGCCGGCTGCCGGTAGGTAGAGGTGGATTGGCGAAGAAGTGCTGAAGAGAAACTAGCGCTGGCGAACCAACGGCTGGCAACACACACACTGTCGACCCTAGACCCTAGACTGAAGCAGGACCGCAGGAGCTCACTGACTTCTCATCTCCTCCGATTGAAAGTACGATCTGCATCTTTTTTCTATTAATAGTATAATCTTCCTTTACGATTTAATCTACTTTAATCATAACTGTAGATTGGAACTTAGAACTTATGTATTAAGCTGATGATTAATGATTATTATGTATTCAATCAAATCGACAATTAACAGATCGATCTTATTTTTATTGTAGAATTGTTAAAAAAATGAAGAGGAACAGAGACATTGCATCTCTTTTTATGAAACATGCATCAAAGAAGAGGGTTGATCCTCTGTTTGCATCTCCTTCTCCGTTGGTGGCGGCCATGACAGAAGAGCAAACTCTAGAGCCAGTGCAAGAGAGGATAGTTAAAGAAACTATGAATTCGACGCCGGAACCACCACCGCCGCCGTCACCACCACTCGTTTATGATATTATTAATCGCCTTCCACATGATCCAGGGGATAGGCTACCCATTGCATCTTATCCTGTAAATGATCAAGATGCCGTTTGAAGATCATATATTCTTAAAGGTGCTTTCAAACTGTATGCACATAATTTTGAAATCAGAAAAATTGGTGGCAGAGATCGACAATTCAATCCTCTTTGGTTGCATAAACATCATTGGCTTGAATATAGTACTAGCAAGGAGTCTGCATATTGCTCTGTATGCTACTTGTTCAAAGATAAGAAAACTAGGGGCAACAGAACCAAGGCACACATGAAGTTTCTCATTCTTAGATACACAAATGAATTGTCTGAGTGTCTGCAAAGAAGAGACCAAGATATTCTTAATACAATGAGACTTGTCAGAGGGGCAAAGAGTAGAATGCAAAAACTGAGGCATTCATTGAGAAGGTAACTTCATTTTGCAATAAACATGGAATTAAAATTCATGTAATGGAGGGTAATTATGTGCCATATGGAAGATCAATGTGTTTTGTACAACCTCAAACAAATGAAGATAAATGGGAATTTATATTGGGGTTATTGATAAAAATCAGTCAAGAACATGACAATCGGTTTGATGAGGTCAGTATGGAGTTGCTTTCTTGTATGTCGGCATTGAGTCCCACCAACTTCTTTGCTTCTTTTGATGCGCAGAAGGTAGGCATACTTGTTGAGTTCTACCCCAAAGTTTTTGTAACCAATGACTTGATGCACCTTGAAACACAACTAGATAACTATATTGATGATATGAGAAAAGATGATAACTTCAAAGGCCTACACTACAAAAAAACACTTCTCTAATGATACATGTTTGTCAGAGTAGGTCACGTTTTCTGTCATGCATGTACATCTATGATGATTTTATGACAATATCAAGATAGTCATACCAGTGTTGTCGTAGAAGTGTTCCATGACAATACTGAAATTATCATCACGGAAGTGTCCACTTCCATGACGATAAATACCGTGTCATGGAAGTGTTTTCATCAAGGGTAACCGACACAAGGCATCCACCATAACGGGTCGCCCTTAAGCTTTCGAGTCCAATTTTGGATCCAATAACCCATTAATAGCCATGACCAATGGCGATTTTCCACGTGTAAAATTCTCAGTAGGCGAAGGAATCACGTGTCAGCTCCGCGTTGGGACAGATGTCAACCGTCCAATGGACAGGAGTCGCCAATGAAACGTTGTCACGTGGAACGGCCTAATAGAGGCCCATATAGGTAAAAGGGCAGCCCAGTAAAAGGCCCACAAGATTTCGTCAGATACTAATGGGCCGACCCATTAACAACCTACCATTTTCTGGGCCAAATTATGGCCCATATCAGATACGGCTCGTTAAAAGCCTGCCATATTATGGGCCAATTTACGGCCCATATCAGATCCAACCCGTTAACAACCTCTAATAGTTTGGGATAAATTATGACCCATATCTGATCTGGTTCGTTAACTGTGTGTCATATTTTGGCCAATTTACGGCCCATAATAGATACGACCCGTTAACAGATACTATGCCTTTGGGGCCATTGAGATTGAGGGCCCCATTTGCTCTTGGGCCTCTTAATGGCCCATTTAACGGTTCAGACCGATATTAGTTTCGGCCTGTTAGCGACCCTGTGTACAGATGGGCCACCATCGGCACGGTCTCACTTTTAGCCATTTAACGGCCTGAGCTGCATCAGGGCCTAATTCTGGTCCATAGTGACTTTCGACCTCTTAATGGCCCATAGTCTTCGTGGATACATTTTAGCCCAACCTGCCTATCGGCCCGTTAAAGGCCCTCGAGAGTGTTGGGCCTACTTTTGATCCGCTATGCATCCGGCCTGCTTCCATCCTGTCATGTGATTGAGCCAAGCAAGGCCCAACTACATTTCAGCCTGTTAATGGCCTGTCATATCATTTGGCCAATCGTAGGCTGATGTATATTTTAGCCTGCTGTCGGCCCATGATTTGTTTGGCACATTTCAGGCCCAATCTACTTATGAGCCTACTAAAATCACATTTTATTTTCTGTCCCAACTAAGGCAAGCACTTTACTCGGCCTTTTAAAGGCCCGAAACTAATAGTGGGCCGGATTAAGGGCCTGTTTGGCAACACTCCAGCTCTGAACTCCACGACCGGAGTGGGCGGAGCGTGCCGAACGTATCAGCTATGTGAATCTTTCACGGGAGAGCGGAGCGGTGCACAGTGCAATTTCAAGGAGCGACATGACCCTCGCTGCTCGTTTCACTAGAAGCGGGATCTGTTCGAAATTACAAAACGTGCCACTGCCAAGTGCCACTAACGAAATGGTATGAATCTATTTTTTCTAGCGTGAGCACTCGTGGATTTTCTTCCCCACCCGAATAGCCTATACTTGACCATAATCGGTTGGCAGCCCACATTCTCACGAAGCGGAGCCAGCTGAACACATGCGCTCCATCGGGAGAGCACTTCCTACGGGGAGCGAAGCAGAGCGATTGGTTTTTATGGAGTGGAGGGTTGCCGAACAGGCTCTAAGTCTAGGACTGCTAATGGCCCAAGATGATTGCAGGCCCATGTTCCAGCCCATTTATAGCGATTGGCGGGCCAGCCAGTTTTAGTACTATATTTTTTATATAAACCTAATGTATTAGCCCATTGCGCTCCGATCAAAACTTATGACCTTTTCACAGAGTGACGACAACATATAGTAAATAAATTACATCATCGTGATGCAGAAAAAACCTAGACTATACAACATGCATATTACATCCACTGGGCATCAAAGTTTGTTGCCAGTGATAATAAAGGGCAACTAGACATCAAATTACATACATCGAGCATCAAAGTTTGCCACCAGTGCAAGTAAACACGCCGACAAAATAATAGACAGAACTGACAACACTTCAACACAGTCCAAGAAAGGTTAGCCCTGCCCAGGAGCTGCAGCACAAGCAGCTGAACAACCTGATGAGAACGCGCTTGTTTGATGCTTATATCCACCAACTCAAGCTGCATAGCATCAATAGACGTCCTGTACTTATGCTGAATCTTGCATAAAGATTGGATTTCCAGTCGGATTTGAGTTGAAGGATGTCTTTCTGCTTGAATTTGAGACTGAAGAAGTCGAACAGATTCAGGCGGCGACTTCATCGAGCTTGTGTCACTGCTATTAGTGAGTAACTTCGACACTACACATCAAGACATGACTTTGGGGTTGTATCGCTATGCTCAAGATGTGTTGCCTTCTTCTCTGCAATATATGTTAGAGGGACAAGCAGAGGGTTCGTCTCACTATCATTGTGGCAATTCTTCCTAGTGCTAGTGATGTCACCCTGAAAGAGAAACAAGTAGACAGGTAACATGTTTTGCATGTATAAGAACTAGTGCTATCATTTCATCCCATTTCTTAGTCGATAATAAAGAGACACGGTTTAAAATAGCATTAACATAATAGGCATTGTTCATAGTTAATATGGTAGGAAATGGTATTGTGCAGGAGCGGCCAGCTTCACCACACCACTGGATTATAGATCAAGAACACAAGCATACATGTAGTGCTAAACAACGTATAAGCATGAATGGTGAGTGTACTATCAATTTATCCCATTTCAGATTGGTAAATAAAGAGACATGATTTAAATAACATTAACCTAATAAAGCATTGTTCATAGTTAACACATAGCAGGATATGACATTGTGTTGGAGTTGGTAGTTTCACCACACCACTGGATTACAGATCAAGAACACAAGCATACATGTAGTGCTCAAGAAGATAACTTGCTATGTTTAGTTTACTTTACACGGTATGAATAAGGAACTAGGTTGTACAACTAAAAATTGAAATTGAGAAGGACAAACTTATGTTTATGTACTTCTTCGTAATAAACTTTGAACATGCAATTTGATGCAAACGATAAAAATAATCATCATTTGCAGTCATAGCTATTCAAATATACACAACAAAGTTTGAAGGCTCAAGGAGGACAACCTTGCGTTAGTAGTCCCGCTCTATAATGCCCTTGTCCATATTAATGGGGGGGCATGATACTTCTCCAATGTATTTATATTTTTTTTGATTGTTCCATACTATTATATCATCAATCTTTGATGGTTTATTTGTAATTATATGTCATATATATATATATATCATTTTTTGGGACTAACCTATTAACTTGGTGCCAAGTACCAGTTGTTGTTTGTTGCCTGTTTTTGGTTTTCCAGGAAATCAGTACCAAACAAAGTCCAAATGCCACGAAACATTTTGAAGTTTTTTTCTGGACATAAGAGACCCTAGAAGCTTCGGGGGGAAGTCAGAAGGCGAAGGAGGTGGCCACAAGGTACCAGGGCGTGCCCTGGTGCCTTGTGGGCCCACCTTTGCTCTGTTTGACCTAATTCCACCTCTATAAATTCTCTAAAATTGAAAACCAACACAAAGCCACCCAAAACACTTTTTCCGCCGCCGCAAGTTTCTGTTCTTGCGAGATCTCATCTGGAGGCCTTTCCCGACACTCTACCGAAGGGGGAATCAATCATGGAGGGCTTCCACATCAACCTTGTTGCCCCTCTATGATGTGTGAGTAGTTTACCACAAACCTACGAGTCCATAGCTAGTTGCTATATGGCTTCTTCTCTCTCTTTGATCTTCAATACAATGTTCTTGGAGATCTATTCAATGTAATCTTTTTCCGCTGTGTTTGTCGGGATCCGATGAGTTGTGAGTTTATGATCAGATTATCCATGAATATTATTTTAGTCTTCTCTAAACTCTTTTATGCATTATTATCATAGCTTTGTATTTCTCTTTGATCTATTGATTTGGTTTGGTCAACTAGATTGATTTATCTTGCAATGGGAGAGGTGCTTTGTGATGGGTTCAATCTTGGAGTGATCTATATCCCAGTGAAAGAAGGGGACAAGACACATATTTGTATTGTTGCCATTAAGTATAAAATGATGGGTTTTATTGATATTTCTTGAGTTTACTTTGTCTACATCATGTGATCTTGCTTAAGGCATTACTCTGTTCTTTATGAACTTAATACTCTAGATGCATGCTGGATAGCGGTCGATGTGTGGAGAAATAGTGGTAGATGCAGCAGGAGTCGGTCTACTTGTCTCGGATGTGATTCCTATATTACATGATCATTGCCTTGTGTATCATCATGATTATTCTCTTTTCTATCAATTGCCCAACTGTAATTTGTTTACCCACCGTATACTATTTTCAAGAGAGAAGCCTCTAGTGAAACTATGGCCCCCGGGTCTATTTTTATCATATATAAAAATCCAAAAATACTTTGCTGCAATTTTATTTACTTTATTTTATTTTATGTTTTTATTCATCTATCTATCACTACGAGATTTGATCCTTGCAATTAACCGCCAAGGGATTGACAACCCCTTGTTTGTGTTGGGTGCAAGTATTTGTTATTTTGTGTGTAGGTACTGCTAACGAGGTGTCGCTTGGTTCTCCTACTAGATTGATAACCTTGGTTCTTAACTAAGGGAAATACTTTTCTCTACAATACTGCATCATCCTCTCCTCTTAGGGGAAATCCCAACATAGCTCACAAGTAGGAAGAAGAATTTCTAGCGCCATTGCTGGGGAGACATCATCAACATCTATCAAGTACCATCGCATAACCTTTCATCTCCTTAAATTTACATTATTTTCCATTTGCTTCTAGTTTTCATCTCCTCACTTCTAAAATGTTTTCACAAAAACATTTTCCGTTTGCTTTTTTGCTTGTGTGCTTGTCTGCTTGCTTGAAGTTGCTATCATGACTGATTTTGCCGTTGAAATTCCTACAAATTTGGATACAAAAATATTTGTGATGGGGCATGGGAATATCATAGGAAAAAGTGTTATCCAAGAATTCTTTAATTTCATAGGAACTTTAGTTTGTGACGATATTCCTATTCTTGAAAGAACCAAAAAATATGCTGAAGTTATTTCCGCACTGGTTCTTAAACTTGAGAGAATATTCATTCACACCCATCCTACTTTGCAAAGATTGTTTTATGATTTGCCAGTTATAAACAATCCTAAGGCTAAAAATATAGCTACCCTTATCCTGATGAATGAATTTGATTAAATAGTGCGAGAAGCTAGAGAGATGTTTGATTTTTATGGTATGAGTCGTGAAAAACTGGTGATAGATGAAATTTTATATCACAGAGATTACTTGTTGTGACATTTATTTCGTGATAATCACACTTTTGATGAGAATACCAAAATGGAAGTCCCTCCTTTAAACATCATCCAACAAGTTTTCAATGGTATGAATAAACAATACACTTGGATTGTAAAAGGGACCCAAGAAGGGTTTGAAGATGGCCAACTTAATGATGCTAAGATTTTGGTTGATGATGTGTTCCATATTATCTTTGAAAAACCCCATTATAAAGACACATCTCTAGATGAGAAAAAGAAGGATGACAACACTTGAAACTATGCATTACGCCTAGCTAGGGGCGTAAAACAATAGCACTTGTTGGGAGGCAACCCAATAGTTACTTTTTTCTAGTTATTTTAAAAAATTGTGTGCACACAATTATGCTACTATTATGGTTGTGTTTTTGTGTTTTAATTAGTGTTTGTGCCAAGTAAAGCCATTGGGATGATTTGGATGATAGTTGCTTTGATTCTGTGAAAAAACACAAACTTTTGTGTCCAGTAATAGAATTGTTAAACTTTTCTGAAGCATGATAAAAATTCTTAATTTTTACACATGATTGATATACAAATTTTCCACGTTGTCCTAATTTTTCCAAATTTTTGGAGTTACAGAAGTATGGTCATTGTTTGAATCATTATAGATAGATTCTATTTTCGTTGCATTGTTTGCTTGTCTGATGAATCTATGGATTGTTCCGGGGGGTATAAGCCATGGTGAAGTTAGAATAAAGTAGGTATAATGCAATAATAAAATATGAATGGGTTTACAATAGTACCTACAGTGGTGATTTGCTTTGTTATACTAACGGATCTCACGAGTTTTTTGTTGAGATTTGTGTGCTGAAGTTTTCAAGTTTTGAGTGAGATCACGATGGATGAAGGAATAAGGAGTGGCAAGAGACTAAGATTGGGGATGCCCAAGGCACCCCAAGGTAATATTCAAGGACTCCCAAGCATCTAAGCTTGGGGATGCCCCGGTAGGCATCCCCTCTTTCTTCTACCAACTATCGGTAATATTACTTGGAGCTATATTTTTATTCATCACATGATATGAGTTTTGCTTGGAGCGTCATGTATTATATGAATCTTTGCTTTGTTTACTTTTTAGTTTGGCACAATCATCTTTTCTGAACACACCTTTTTGAGAGGGACACCCAGTATTCGTGATTTATTAGAATACTCTATGTGCTTCACTTCTATGTTTTGAGCTAGGCAGTTGCTCTAGTGCTTCATTTATATCTTTTAGAGCACGGCGGTCATTATATTTCCAAGAAATAGTTGCACTCTCATGCTTCACCTATATCTTTTTGAGAGTTTATAATAGTAATGGCAATTAGTACAAGTTATGAATTTGGTCCTAATATGATAGGTATTCAAGAGGGATATAATAAAAACTTTCATGTAGATCACTGAATATGATAAGTTTGATTTCTTGCAATTGTTTTGCGATATAAAGGTAGTAATACGTGGGTTGTGCTGGTGAGTAATTGTGGTTTAGTAAGAATATTTGTGTTAAGGTTTGTTACTCCCGAAGCATGCACGTATATTCCCTCGTTATGCTATGAAGTTGGAGAACGATTTATTATTGATTGTCTTCCTTATGAGTGGCGGTCGGGGATGAGTGATGGTCTTTTCCTACCAATCTATCCCCCTAGGGGCATGCGTAGTAGTACTTTGCTTCGAGGGCTAATAAACTTTTGGAATAAGTATGTGAGTTCTTTATGACTAATGTGAGTCCATCAATTTTATGCACTCTCACCTTCCCATATTTTGCTAGCCTCTTCGGTACTGTGCGTTGCCCTTTCTCACCTTGAGATGTGGTGTAAACTTCATCAGTGCATTCAAACCCCGTGATATTATATGCTCCATCACACATAAACCTCCTTATATCTTCCTCAAAACAGCCACCATACCTGCCTATTATGGCATTTCCATAGCCATTCCGAGATATATTGTCATGCAACTTCCACCGTTCCATTTTTATGACACACATCATCATTGTCATATTACTTTGCATGATCATATACCTGACATAGTATTTGTGGCTTAGCCACCGTTCATCACTTTTTATACATGTTACGCTAGATCATTACACATCCTGATGCACCGCCAGAGGCATTCATATAGAGTCATATTTTGTTCTAGTATCGAGTTGTAATTTTTGAGTCGTAAGTAAATAGAAGTTTGATGATCATCATATTAATTATTAGGGCATTTTCCCAAGTGAGGAAAGGATGGAGACTATGGTTCCCCCACAAGTCGGGATGAGACTCCGGATGAAAAAGAAAAAAAGAGGCCAAAAAGAGCCCAAGAAAAAAAAGAAAAAGAAAAAGATAAAAGAAAAGAAAAATGAGAGAAAATGAGAGAAGGGGCAATGTTACTATCCTTTCCACACTTGTGCTTCAAAGTAGCACCATGTTTTTCATATAGAGAATCTCCTATGCTTTCACTTTCATATAACTAGTGGGAATTTTTCATTATAGAACTTGGCTTGTATATTCCAATGATGGGCTTCCTCAAATGCTCGAGGTCTTCATGAGCAAGAAAGTTGGATGCACACCCACTTAGTTTTCTTTTTGAGCTTTCATACACTTATAGCTCTTAGTGCATTCGTTGCATGGAAATCCCTACTCCTTGCATTGACATTGATTGATGGGCATCTCCATAGCCCGTTGATTAGCCTCGTCGATGTGAGACTTTCTCCTTTTTGTCATCTCCATATTATCTCCATAATCATACTCTATTCCACCCATAGTGCAATATCCATGGCTTGCGCTCATGTATTGCATGAGGGTTGAAAAAGCTGAAGCGCATTAAATAGTATGAACCAATTGCTCAGCTTGTCATTGGGGTTGTGCATGATAAATACTTTGTCTTAAGAAGATGGAGCATGACAAGGCTATATGATTTGCAGGTATAACGTTCTTTAGCATTGATATTTTGAAAGGCATGATTGTTTGTTGGTATGCCTTATTATTATTGTTTTTATGTCAAACTATAGACTATTGCTTTGAATCATTCGGATCTGAATATTCATGCCACAAAATAGAGATTACATGATGAACATGTTAGGTAGCATTCCACATTAAAAATTCTGTTTTGTCATTTACCTACTCGAGGACGAGCAGGAATTAAGCTTGGGGATGCTTAATACGTCTCCAACGTATCTATAATTTTTTATTGTTCCATGCTATTATAGTATCTTGGATGTTTAATATGCAATTATATGTCATTATATATCATTTTTTGGGACTAACCTATTAACTTAGTGCCAAGTGCCAGTTGCTATTTTTGCCTATTTTTGGTTTTCCAGGAAATCAGTACCAAACAAAGTCCAAATGCGACGAAACTTTTTGATGATTTTTTTCTGGACATAGGAGACCCTAGAAGTTTCGGGAGGAAGTCAGAAGGCGAAGGAGGTGGCCACAAGCCACCAAGGAGCGCCCAGGGGGTAGGTGCGGCATATGTTGTCTTCTTTTGTAGCATCCTGCATATGTTGTCTTCCAATGCTTAGTTTTTACATCATATACACAATATTGAATGCCATTGCCTAGTTTAGACTTCATATATGCGATTGCCATATGCTTACTTGCTTGGTATATAAATAATATATTTGAATTATATCATGCCATGATGTTTACATAGATAGCATGTATCTGAATTATGGCATGTCAACCCATTTTATAAAGACATAATATAGTTATATCATCTCATCCTATTTACATAGTCATCATATTTTGAATTATGTCATTCTATCCATGAATTATATCATGCCATCATGTTTCCATCGACGGCATGCGTGTGAATTATGGCATGCCAACCTATTTAATAGACACATCCTGTCTACATAGTCATCATATTTTGAATTATGTCATTCTATCATGTTTAGTTAGCCACCATATATGTGAAATTGTATCATCTATCCTGTTAGGGCTGGAAAAAAGCTCGAAGCTCATGAGCTAAACGAGTAGCTCGTGACTCAGCTCGAATCGACTCGAACTCGAATACTAACGAGTCGAGCCGAGCTTTAGTTTAAGATCATTTGTAGACCAAGTTAAATGAGCCAGTCTCACGAGTACTCGTGTAACTCGTTAGGCTCGGTACAAAAGATCAGCCGCTCCCAATATAAAAAAGATCAGCCACTCAACACCCTATGTCTCAGGCGCACAACACAAGGCCTAGATGTTGAAGGCCCAACCGCCTAGGAGACTCATGCGTTACAAGGAAATTACTATTGTTTAGTGATATATATGTTTAACATATACATAATATTTTTATAATATTTGAGGGTTTTATGTTCATATCTTTAACGAGCTTAACAAGCTAAACGAGCCAGCTCGTGAGTTATACAAGTCGAGCCAATCTTGGATTTGAGCTCGTTAATAATAACAAGTCGAATCGAGCTAGCTCGTTAAAACAAACGGGGCTCTAGCGAGTGGAGCCGAGCTGGCTCGGCTCGGCTCGAATTCCAGCCCTATATCCTGTTTAGTTAGTCATCATATATGTGAAATTGTGTCATGCTATCCTTTTTGGTTAGACAACATAAATGTGAATTATTCCATGCCCTCTTTTATTCCCCACTATCCATTGCACATGTCTATCATACAATGTCTGTACATTCAATTACTTTTCTTGTTCATCAGCCATTTAAATTGAAGGGGGTGATGGTAGTATGTAAGGGAGTAAAAACATAGTCTTCAGAGAAGATAGTGCTACCCGTCGATGCAAATAGAACCATAGTTGTACTTGCCCAATACCCATCCCCACCACATATAACCCAGACTCTCGCAGATTGTACCCCTACCCAGTTGGACAGAGAACCAGCTACACCCCTTCTAACCCCAACCCCAACAGATAGTAACCCAGTTCCAGTTGACACGACACCGTCTCCACCACAGAGCACCCAAACACAAGGAGTTAGCAAGGCAACTTCAGTGCCCACAGCACGTGGACCACCACTTCAAACCCCAACTCAATGCTGAAAGTAGAAGAAGAATTATTCTTAGGTCAAGTTCCGTAGCTATGGTTCATACTCCTTTGCTCTTGCATAACTGTATTTACTCATACCAACTAATTTCATATTTGAAGGATGCAATTGAAACTCCAATGGCGCAACATGTATGTTTTAAACCTATTTCTTTAACTTGATTGCTGTTCTAACTTCTTGTCGAATGATAATTTCAGTTTCAACTGTATAAATAGTTATGTTCTCATGTCATGCATATTACAAGTGTTGTTAGTGCTGTGTAGTTTCCCACACTTATATCTATGTTGCTTTGTCTTAAACAAACATGATTTGAACTGTGTATCTATCTTGATTTGGCAACATAAACTAGAATGATATAGACAATACAATGACCATAGAACGCATATATATTTTTGTTCAATGTTGTTATCCTATCCACCTTACTACTGAACCCCTTTACCAAAATGAGTTTCATATACTACATGCTAAATATGTGATGTGTCTGCTTGTTTCTCTTGTAGAATGTTGACAAAATATTGGAGAAGAGCACCCCATTATGCAATGGTAGATAAAGTAATGCAGATAAGGTTCAAGATAGTGAGACATCCTTGTTGGTCTCCAATAAAGCTGATAAAAACATCTTCATGACAGCAAGAAAACCCCAAAGTCCTGTCATATTGTAGTGTTTGAGTTACTGACCACTACTATTGGAACAAGCTCTTCGAACTCGCTGCATAAATCAGTTCAGCTTCTTGAGTCTCAACTACAATTTCAAAGACCTTGATCAGATGTGCTGCCACAAGAAGCTGAAGGACTGAGGAAGTCCCTGCAGAATCCAGATGCATACTTTGTGGTGCAACAATAAGTGCTGGAGGATTTAAGCGCCAAATAAGAGAAAGCTAACAAGCTTGCTAAGCTTCTTGCCAGCATGGTGGGTACCCAGGATATTGTTTCTTGAGCTCTTCTGAAGTGATCTCAGTTCTGGACTTGTTTTGCTGCGGGGTTTATTTACACTGGTCACCAACTTTGACAACCAGTGTATGTAATATGCTTCTTCGTTCCCTATATTTGCACTGGCGGCAAACTTTGATGCCCAATGGATGTAACCTGTGTAATCTTCGTATTATTCTAGCTTTAGTTGCTAGCTTATTTATTTTCTTAGTCTTGTTTATTTGTTTGCTTCTAATACAACAATTGTTTTTGCTCGGTTTTCTAGTGGCTGCAATAACAATGGTCCACATATGGGCCATTGTAACCATGGCCCTCCTACGGGCCTCCGACGGGCCTTAGGATCCTTGGGCCTCCTATGAACGTTAGGATCCATGGGCCTCTTTAGGGGCATAGGATCCATGGGCCTCTTACGGGCCGTAGGATCCATGGGCCATACTGATGGACCACTGTGTGAATGTCATTTGGGACATAAATGGGCTAGAACCAGAACCGTCGGTTTGTGGGCTCAGGCCATAATGGGCCGTGAACAGGCCATAAGGCAGCACAGGCTTAATTCTATCGACATGCATATTGGATCATTAATGGGCCGTAATACATGACAGTATGAGTAAGGTCCAACGTTTAACGGGCAACAAACGGACCGACTGTAACTACGGGCCAAATTTGGCCCATTAGCGGGATGGGCCAGTAATGGACCGTAAGTAATCAAGGGTTGGAAATGAGCCCGAGAATATATGGGCCTTAGAAGGACAAAAGATAACACGGGCTGGAAACGGCCCAACTGAATCCTGGGTCGTTAATGGATATAAAGCAATTTATTGTTTATTATGGGCCAGAGTCACCACGGGCCGTTAAAGGGCCCAAAGAAACAAAAGGCCTCATATGGGTGAAAGACATCATGGGCCATACATGGGGCGAAAGTGACAACGGGCTCGAATTATAATGGACTGCCCACATGACGCTAATGGGCCGAATTCGAAAAGGCCATAACGGGTTGTGAGTTAACGGGCTGTAAATGGGCTATAGGCACACAAGCCGTTAATGGGCATTCGATGGGCCGGCTCGTTATCTTTTGACCAAGTTAAATGGTCGGCCTTTTTAACCTAAATGGGCCACTTTTGGGCCATGCCACGTGTCGACCTATCATAGGGACCTCCTGTCCATTGGACGGTTGACATGTGTCCCAACGCAGAGCTCACACGTGGTTCCTTCAGCCAATGAGAATTTTACACGTGGAAAATCGCCATTGGTCGTGGCTGTTAATGGGTTATCGGATCCAAAATCGGACACGGTAGCTTAACGATGACCCGTTATGGTGGATGCTATGCGTCGGTTACCCTTGACGAAAGCACTTCCATGACGCGCCATTTATCGTCATGGAAGTCGACACTTTCGTGATGATAATTTAAGTTTTGTCATGGAACACTTCTATGACAACACATGTATGACTATGTTGATTCTGTCATAAAATCATCATGGATGTACTTGCATGACGGAAAACATGGCCTACTATGACAAACAGGTATCATCACGGAAGTTTTTTTTTGTAGTGTTGCATCGACATCAATTGATGGGCATCTTCATAGCCCGTTGATTAGCCTCGTCGTTGTGAGACTTTCTTCTTTTTTGTCTTCTCCATATCAATCCCTACCACCATACTCTATTCCAGCCATAGTGCTATATCCATGGCTTACGCTCATGTATTGCGTGAGGGTTGAAAAAGCTGATGCGCGTTAAAAAGTATGAACCAATTGCTTGGCTGATACCGGGGTAGTGCATGATTTATACTTTGTGTTAAGAAGATGGAGCATGACAAGGCTATATGATTTCATAGGGATAACATTATTTAGCATTGATATTTTGAAAGGCGTGATTGTTTGTTGGTATGCCTGAGTATTGATATTTTTATTTAAAATTATAGACTATTGCTTTGAATCATGCTGTCGGTTTCGGTGTCAAAACCGGCAGATCTCGGGTAGGGGGTCCTGAATTGTGCATCTAAGGATTGATGGTAACAAAGGACAAGTGGGACACAATGTCTACCCAGGTTCGGGCCCTCTTAATGGAGGTAAAACCCTACGTCCTGCTCGATTGTATTTGATGAATATAGGGGTTACAAGAGTTGATCTACCTCGAGATCGTAATGTCTAAACCCTAACTTGTTTAGCCTATGAGAATTCTGATAGCCTCTACGGACTAACCCCTCTAGTTTATATACACACCGGAGGGGCCTAGGGTGGTACAGAGTCGGTTTGTGGGGGAAGGAAATAACATATACGGACACTAATCTTGCCGTCCACACATACATGAGTCCTACTTGGACACGGGGGGGAAGTCTTCTGCTTGTATCTTCACGGCCCATCGGTCCGGCCATATCGAGTAGCCCGGACACCCAAGGACCACCTAATCCAGGACTCCCTCAGTAGCCCCCGAACTGGCCTTCAAATAACGATGCACTATCTAGCTTATGTCTTCGTCTTTTGCAAGGTTGGTTCTTCATCATACCTTGGACGGATAACAGTTTGGCCCTGACTTCCATGTTCTACCTTTATGACTCCTTTCCTGTTGTCGCCTCGATTTCCACGCGCTTGGCGAATGAGAATAGTCCATAATAATTTTCACGAAAAAGAAAACCCTTGGCCACACAGGGACGGCACCTATATAAAGAGGTTAGATCCCCAAGTGCCATCCACATCGTGCAGAGAACACCAAGACAAGCCATGAAAAAATTCAAAACATGGCCAGCGCCCCAGGCACTTCTTCGCGCCCCCATGGCCCTCAAGAGGGTGATTGGCAGAGTTGTTCAGTGTCTCATCTTCAATTGAGTTGACTCTAGATGCAGGGATATCTCCCCCTCGCAGATCTAGTCTCTGTACGAGCGGGATTGGCTTCGATTGGCAATGATGTTCTAGCTAAAAATTTCCCCAACCCCAATAAGGAGGAGAGGGTGTGCTTCGTTTCGTTTCTCTTGTGGGGCTTAGGATTTCCGATCCATCCCTTTCTCAGGGGTCTGTTGGAGTTTTACGGCATCCAACTGCACAACCTCACCCCAGGTTCGATTCTGCACATCTCAGGCTTCGTCTGTAACATCCCGAAATTCTAAATTTTTGGAATGTTATATTAATTAAATAAATTTGATTGTTTGATTGATTGATTGACTGAAGTGAGTGAAATTTGAAACTTCAAAAAAAATCAAATGAGAGGGAATAAAAGGACTTTCCCGATTTTTTTCCATTTTGAATCCCTATTTAATTTGAAGTTTGCATCTTGACAAAAAATTCTCTGATAAAAAAATGAGAGGAGGAATATGACACTCCAAAAAAGAAAATCAGAGACAATGTTTGACAAGTTATTTGCAACTCAAATTCCCTTTCATTTTGGAGTTATTGTAAAAAAAATATTTAAAAAAAATACTTTATTTCATCATGAAAATATGTTCATGATTTATTAAATTTTATTCTGAGAATTGTGGTTTATAACACGCCTATACAAAATGTTTTTTTATTTTGTATATTTGTTTTCCTCCTTGTTAAAAAAAACTCGCCGCCAGGCCAGCGAGACGGCCCAGCCTAGCGCTAGCGCTAGGGCTGACGCACGCGCGCACGTACGCT